>NW_027649933.1:265000-331076 GCF_965287045.1 Carcharhinus amblyrhynchos | reverse complement strand
GACAGCGGGGAGAGAGAGAGACAGCGGGAGTAGAGAGAGAGTGGGAGAGAGAGAGAGAGTGGGAGAGAGAGAGACAGCGGGAGAGAGAGAGAGTGGGAGAGAGAGAGAGTGGGAGAGAGAGAGACAGCGGGAGAGAGAGAGAGTGGGAGAGAGAGAGAGTGGGAGAGAGAGAGACAGCGGGAGAGAGAGAGAGTGGGAGAGAGAGAGAGTGAGAGAGAGAGAGGGGAGAGAGAGAGAGCGGGAGAGAGAGAGAGCGAGAGAGAGAGAGGGAGAGAGCGGAGAGAGAGAGAGCGGGGAGAGAGAGAGACAGCGGGAGAGAGAGAGAGTGGGAGAGAGAGAGACAGCGGGAGAGAGAGAGAGACGCGGGAGAGAGAAGAGAGAGTGAGAGAGAGAGAGAGTGGGAGAGAGAGAGAGACAGCGGGAGAGAGAGAGACAGCGGAGAGAGAGAGAGTGGGAGAGAGAGAGAGAGTGGGAGAGAGAGAGACAGCGGGAGAGAGAGAGAGTGGGAGAGAGAGAGAGTGGGAGAGAGAGAGACAGCGGGAGAGAGAGAGAGTGGGAGAGAGAGAGAGTGGGAGAGAGAGAGACAGCGGGAGAGAGAGAGAGTGGGAGAGAGAGAGAGGGGAGAGAGAGAGAGCGGGAGAGAGAGAGAGGGAGAGAGAGAGAAGCGGGAGAGAGAGAGAGTGGGAGGAGAGAGAGCGGGAGAGAGAGAGAGCGGGAGAGAGAGAGAGCGGGAGAGAGAGAGACAGCGGGAGAGAGAGAGTGGGAGAGAGAGAGAGCGGGAGAGAGAGAGAGCGGGAGAGAGAGAGAGTGGGAGAGAGAGAGAGGGAGAGAGAGAGAGCGGGAGAGAGAGAGAGTGGGAGAGAGCGCAAGAAAGACAGCAAGGCACAGAGAGCGAGAAGGACAGTGAGGGGCAGAGAGAGAGCCTAAGAGGAACAGAGAGAGAGTGAGAGAGAGGGACAGAGAGAGAGAGCGACAGAGAGAGATAGAGTGAGAGAGGAGAGAGGAAGAGAGAGAGAGAGAGCAAGAGAGAGGGAGAGAGGAAGAGAGAGGGACAGAGAGAGAGTGACAGAGACGGACAAAGAGAGACAGGGACAGAGAGACAGAGGGAGAGAGAAAGGTAGAGAGAGGGTCAGAGAGAGAGAGGAGAGAGGGAAAGAGATGGGCAGCGAGAGAGAGAGAGGTGAAGTCCCCATTCTACACAGCCCCGTCCCCTCCTGTAGAAACACAACCCCACTCTCTTCAATGGAAACACAGACCCGCCCCTCCCGTAGAAACACAGCCCCGCCCTCACCCACAGAAACACAGCCCCGCCCTCACCCACAGAAACACAGCCCCCGCCCTCACCCACAGAAACACAGCCCCGCCCTCACCCACAGAAACACAGCCCCCGCCCTCACCCACAGAAACACGCCCCGCCCCTCTCCCACAGAAACACAGCCCCGCCCTCACCCACAGAAACACAGCCCCGCCCTCTCCCACAGAAACACAGCCCCGCCCTCACCCACAGAAACACAGCCCCGCCCTCACCCACAGAAACACAGCCCCGCCCTCACCCACAGAAACACAGCCCCGCCCTCTCCTGTAGAAACACAGCCCTGCCCTCTCCCACAGAAACACAGCCCTGCCCTCACCCACAGAAACACAGCCCTGCCCTCACCCACAGAAACACAGCCCTGCCCTCACCCACAGAAACACAGCCCCGCCCTCACCCACAGAAAACACAGCCCTGCCCTCACCCACAGAAACACAGCCCTGCCCTCTCCCACAGAAACACAGCCCTGCCCTCACCCACAGAAACACAGCCCTGCCCTCTCCCACAGAAACACAGCCCTGCCCTCACCCACAGAAACACAGCCCCGCCCTCACCCATAGAAACACAGCCCCGCCCTCTCCCACAGAAACACAGCCCCGCCCTCACCCACAGAAACACAGCCCTGCCCTCACCCACAGAAACACAGCCCTGCCCTCACCCACAGAAACACAGCCCCCGCCCTCACCCACAGAAACACTCACTGACCTTTAAACACACCCCTTCCCACTGAAACATAGCTCTATCCCAGTAAAATATAACAATCCTTCGTTTCATTTGCTTGCCATTAAAGAAACAACCCTCATTGTCAAATAGAGACCCAGCTAATTGAAACATTGCCCTTTCCCATTCAAACGGGGACCTAACATTTAAACACAACCATGCTTCATTGAAACACAGTCACATCCTATTCAAACACTGCTCGACCCCAATAAAATACAGCCCCATCCCATCAGACACTGCCCCATCCAATCAAAATATACCCCCATCCCTATAAAACACAGCCCCATCCCAGCAGACACAGACCCATCCCATCAGACACTGCCACATGTCATCAAAACACAGCCCCCATCCCATCAAAATACAGCCCCATCCCATCAAGATACAGCCCCATTCCATCAAGATACAGCCCCATTCCAATCAGGACACAGACCCAATCCATCAAAACACAGCCCCATCCCATCAGGACACAGCCTCATCCCGACAAAATACAGCCTGATCCCATTAGGACACAGCCCCATCCCATCACAAAACAGATCTATCCCATCAGGATATGGCCCCATCCCAACAGGACACAGCCCATCCCATTAAACACAACCCTATCCCATCAAAACACAGTCCCATCCCATCAAAACACAGCCCCACCCCATCAAACACAAACACATCCCATCAGAACACAGCCTTATCCCATCAAAACATGGCCCCATCCCATCAAAGCGCAGCCCCATCCCAAAACAGAGCCCCATCCCATCAAAACACAGATCCACCCATCAGGACATGGCCCCAACCCATCAAAACACAGCCTCATCCTATCAAAACACAACCCATCCCATCAGGACACAGCCCCATCCCATTGAAACACAGCCACATCCCATTAGTACACAGCTCCACCCCATCAAAATGCAGCCCCATCCCATCAAAATGCAGCCCGATCCCATCAAAACATAGCCCCATCCCATCAAAACACAATCCCTTCCCATCAAAACACAATCCCATCCCATCAAGACACAGCCCCATCCCATCAAGACACAGCCCCATCCCATCAGGCACAGCCCCATCTCATCGGACACAACCCCATCCTATCAAAACACAGTCCCATCCCATCAAAACACAGTCCCAACCCATTGAACACAGCCCCATCCAATTAAAACACAGCCCTTTCCCACCAAAATACAGCTCCATCTCATCAGACATGGCTGCATCTCACCAAAACACAGCCCCATTCCATCAAAACACAGCCTCATCCCATCAAAACACAGCCCCATCCCATCAAAATTTAGTCACATCCCATCAAAACACAGCCCCATCCCATCCAAACACAGACCCATCCCAACAGGACACAGACCCATCCCAACAGGACACAGACCCATCCCTCAAAACACAGACCCATCCCATCAAAACATAGACTCATCCTATCAAAACACAGCTCCATCCCATCAAAACACAGCCCCATCCCTCAAAACACAGCCCCATCCCATGAGGACACAGTTCCATCTCATCAGACATAGCCCCATCCCATCAAAACACTTCCCCATCCCATCAAAACATGGACTCATCCTATCAAAACACAGCCCCATCCCATGAGGACACAGCCCCATCCCGTCAAAACACGGCCCCATCCCATCAGGACACAGCCCCATCCCGTCAAAACACGGCCCCATCCCATCAGGACACAGCCCCATCCCGTCAAAACACGGCCCCATCCCATCAGGACACAGCCCCATCCCATGAGGACACAGCTCCATCTCACCAGACACACTTGCATTCCAACAAAATACAGCTCCATTCCAATAAAACATTCCTGTCTAACCCAAATACAGTCCCATCCTATTAAAAGACAGACTCATCCCAGTGAAACGCAGGTCACCCCAGCAAAACACAGCCCCACCTCAGAAAAACACAGCCCCGTCTCATCAAAACACAGCCCCACCCCAGAAAAACGCAGCCCTCTCACGCTGAGCCCCACCCAGATGCCGGTGGGGTGGGTAGGGGGAGAGCTGTGTGAGGTTAGCTGTGTCCTGATGCTATAAAAGCATCCCTGGAGATGGGGAAGCGGCTGTTAGTCGGTCATTGAGGGGCTGTAGAAGGACAGATCAGTGAAGCGGGGTGGGGGGGGGGGGTTAATTCCCGCCTGTCACATTCATACACACGACCTGAATCAGAGACAGAAAAATATGATCCCTCCTCACCCACAGATCAAAACAAAAGCTTCTCCCATTTGCTCAGGGGATGACAGGCAAGACAGAGGGAGAGATTAAATAAAACCATTCAGATATTTAACACGCAGAGCAGCAAAACAAAATCCTGGAAAAATGATAACTGGGATCTTTACCAGGTAAGGACAACAAATTAATGTGGAATATTTTCCAATAACCAATTACTGGAAAAGAACCATCTTGTTTGCACACCAGTCAAATGAAGGCTGCTTCATGGAATAAAACAAAAGCTTATATATTTATTACCCATGTTTTCACAATAAAACCCCCATGGTTTTGCAACAAAAAAAAAGCTTTCCTGGGTTTGCACGCTGCCCACTTCTTGAAAGATTTGTTTTTATTTTTCTCTCTGCTTCCATTTACAACATAGAAAACACCAGATTTCGACTTGAACTGGACAGGGTAAATAAAAAATGTGCACTCACCTTGCAAGATTTCTTCAGTGAAGGTGCAGTGGACGAAGGCGAGCAGGATGGAGAACTGCGCTAAAAATGATTTCATTGTGAGCGCAGTGCCTGCACTGATTTGGCACGAAGGAGACGCACAAACACAGGGACAGAGAGAGAGAGATGGAGCTTCTGCCACAGAGGCCTGTCTGCAGGATAAGGGAGGTGGGGGAATGAAGCTGCTCTCTGTAATGCAGGGAGGGTGAAATCTCCAACTGTAGGACCTAACCAAGTGCAGAGAGGGGTTGCGAAAGGGAGTGACTTGCTGGCTTTGGCTGGAAGCAGCACTGCGTCTGAGAGAGTCGCCCTCCTCCCTCACTGCAGCATCTCTGTTGGCTGCCTCTCAACAAACACACACACACACACACTGACAGCGGCTGACAATTCAGCTGGGGATTGCGAGAATTCGCAACATCAGCACCTGGGGGTGGGGGGGGGGTGGCGGGTGGTGGTAAGCTGACAGAGAGAACAGAAGGCGTGGAGAGAGAGTGAGAGACAGAGAGGAAGGTAGAAATAGACAGAGAGAGAAAGGTACAGGCAGGAAGGCAGACAGAGAGAGAGACAGTGGAAGATAGAGAGCCGGAGAGCGAGAGACGAAGATAGAAAGAGACAAAGAGAGACAGAAAGATAGAGAAAAGTACAGACAGGAAGACAGAAGAGAGACAGAGAGAGACAGTGGAAGACAGAGCCGGAGATCCAGAGAGAGAGATAAAAAGAGACAGAGAGACAGAAAAATAGAGAAAAGTACAGAGAGGGGAGAGAGAGAGATAGTGGAAGAGACAGAGAGGGGAGAGAGTGAGAGATAGTGGAAGAGACAGAGAGAGGAAAGAGGTAGAGGGATAGGCAGAGAGACAAAGACCAAAAGCAGGCAGAGAAAGAGAGAGAGGCAGCGAAAGAAGGACAGACAGATAGAAACAGAGATAGAAATATACAAAGAAAGAAACAGACAGAGAGAGAGCAACAGAGAGAAAGAGACAATGAGAAGAATAAGATAACAGAGAGGAGAGAAAGAGTGAGCTGGACAAGAAGAGAGATGGAGATTGAGGGAGACAGGAAACAGAAACAAATCAAAAAAGTGCAGAGAGATGGAGAGGCAGAGGGAGACAAAGAGAAAGATAGAGAGATGGAAGGAGAGGGGGGAGAAAGAATAAGAGAGAATGAGAAAGGGACAGAGAGAATGAATGAATGAGAAACATACTGACAGAGAGGAGATAAAGAAAACAAGAATATGTGAAGCATCACTGGAAAAACAAATGAAGAGAGGCTGAGAAAGAGAATAAGAGAGATGGAGAGACAAAGAGACTGAGAGAGGGAGACAGAGGGAGAAGGTAACAGAGAGAGAGAGAGAAATGGACTACAGAGAAGGCCATGGCCTAGTGGTATTATCGATAGACTATTAATCTAGAAACTCAACTAATGTTCTGGGAGCCCGGAATCAAAACCCGCTGCAGCAGAAGGTGGAATCTAAATTCAATTAAAAAACAGAATTAAGGATCTACGTGAAACCATTGTCGATTGTCAGAAAAACCCATCTGGTTCACTTTAGGGAAGGGAATCTGGTCTTGCCTAGATGTGATTCCAGAACCACAGCAACATGGTTGACTCTCAGGTGCCCTTGGGCAACTAGAGATGGATAAAAAATGCTGGCCAGCCAGCGATGCCCATGTCTCAGTAAAGAACAAAAAAAAGTCACAGTGGGGAGGATGGAGAAGGCACAGAGATACAGAGTGAGACAGAACAAGAAACACACAGAGGTGAAGAGAGACAGAAACATTTCTCTTGCGTTCTACTTGTCCTGGGAGTGTTTGATGGGGACAGTGTAGAGGGAGCTTTACTCTGTATCTAACCCCGTGCTGTACCTGTCCTGGGAGTGTTTGATGGAGACAGTGTAGAGGGAGATTTACTCTGTATCTAACCCCGTGCTGTACCTGTCCTGGGAGTGTTTGATGGGGACAGTGTAGAGGGAGATTTACTCTGTATCTAACCCCGTGCTGTACCTATCCTGGGAGTGTTTGATGGGGACAGTGTAGAGGGAGCTTTACTCTGTATCTAATAATGTTCTGTACCTGTCCTGGGAATGTTTGATGGGAACAGTGTCAAGGGAATTTACTATATGTCTAACTCTGATATTATAGCTGTCCTGGGAATGTTTGATGGAGACAGTGCAGAGGGAGCTTTACAAATATATAAAACGGGAAAGAGTGGCTAAAGTAAATGTTGGACCCTTAGAAGATGAGAAGGGGGATTTAATAATGGGAAACGAGGAAATGGCCGAGGGCTTAAACAATTTTTTTGTGTCGGCCTTCACAGTGGAGGACACAAATAGTGTACTGAAAATTGACGGTCGTGGGACTGTAGGGGGTGAGGACCTTAAAATGATTACTATTACTAAAGAGGTAGTGCTTGGTAGGCTAATGGGACTAAAGGTAGACAAGTCCCTGGGCCCAGATGGAATGCATCCCAGGGTATTAAAAGAAATGGCAGAAGGAATAGCAGATGCGTTAGTTGTATTTTATCAAAATTCGCTGGACTCTGGAGAGGTGCCAACTGATTGGAAAACGGTTAATGTGACGCCACTGTTTAAAAAAGGAGGTAGACAAAAGGCAGGTAACTACAGGCCGGTTAGCTTAATGTCCGTAGTTGGGAAAATGCTGGAATCCATCATTAAGGAAGAAATAGCAGGACACCCGGAAAAGAATGGTTCAATCAAACAGACGCAGCATGGATTCATGAAGGGAAAGTTGTGTTTGACGAATTTACTAGATTTTTATGAAGATGTAATGAGTGTGGTAGACAGAAGGGAACTGGTGGATGTGGTACTTCTGGATTTCCAGAAGGTGTTTGATAAGGTGCCTCACAAAAGGTTGCTGCATGAGATTAAGATACACAGAGTTGGGGGTAAAGTGTTAGTGTGGATTGAGGATTGGCTATCTAACAGGGAGCAGAGAGTTGGAGTAAATGGGTGCTTTTCCGGTTGGCAGTTGGTGACTAGTGGAGTGCTGCAGGAATCGGTGCTGGGGCCTCAACTGTTTACCATATACAGACGATCTGGAGGAGGGGACCAAATGTAGGGTAACAAGATGACACAAAGATGAGTGGGAAAGCAAGCTGCTTGGAGACGTGGAAGGCCTGCAGAGAGATTTGGATAGGCTGAGTGAGTGGGCAAGGACCTGGCAGTTGGAGTATAACATTGGCAAGTGTGAGGTTATCCACTTTGGAAAAAATAATAGTAAACTGGACTATTATTTAAATGGGTGAAAAATTACAACATGCTACTGTGCAGAGGGACACGGGGGTCCTTGTGCATGAATCGCAAAAACCCAGTCTGCAGGTGCAGCAGGCGATCAAGAAGGCGAATGGGATGTTGGCCTTTATAGTGAGGGGGATAGAATATAAAAGCAGGGAGGTCTTGCTGCAACTGTACAGGGCACTGGTGAGGCTGCAGCTGGAGTACTGTGTGCAGTTTTGGTCCCCTTATTTGCGAAAGGATATATTGGCCTTGGAGGGAGTACAGAGAAGGTTCACCAGGCTGATACCGGAGATGAGGGGGTTAGCTTATGAGTAGAGATTGAGTAGACTGGGCCTGTACTCGTTGGAGTTTAGAAGGCTGAAGGAAGATCTTATAGAGACATATAAGATAATGAAGGGGCTAGAGAGGGTAGAGGCAGAGAGATTATTTCTGCTTAGAAAGGAAACAAGGACTAGAGGGCACAGCCTCAAAATAAGGGGGAGTCAATTTAGAACAGAGTTGAGGAGGAACTTCTTGTCCCAGACAGTAGTGAATCTTTGGAATTCTCTGCCCATTGAAGCGGTGGAGGCTACCTCATTAAATGTGTTTAAGTCACAGGTAGATAGATTTCTGATCAATAAGAGAATTAAGGGTTATGGGGAGCAGGTGGGTAAGTGGATCTGAACCACTATCAGATCAGCCATGATCTTATTGAATGGCGGAGCAGGCTCGAGGTGCAAGATGGCCTTCTCCTGCTCCTATTTCTTATATTCTTAGGTTCTTATGTATTCTGTATCTAACCCCATACTGTACCTGTCCTGGGAGTGTTTGGTGGGGACAGTGTAGAGGGAGATTTACTCTGTGTCTAACCCTGTGCTGTACCTGTCCTGGGAGTGTTTGATGGGGACAGTGTAGAGGGAGCTTTACTCTGTATCTAACCCCGTGCTGTACCTGTCCTGGGAGTGTTTGATGGGGACAGTGTAGAGGGAGATTTACTCTGTATCTAACCCCGTGCTGTACCTATCCTGGGAGTGTTTGATGGGGACAGTGTAGAGGGAGATTTACTCTGTATCTAACCCCGTGCTGTACCTGTCCTGGGAGTGTTTGATGGGGACAGTGTAGAGGGAGATTTACTCTGTATCTAACCCCGTGCTGTACCTATCCTGGGAGTGTTTGATGGGGACAGTGTAGAGGGAGATTTACTCTGTATCTAACCCCGTGCTGTACCTGTCCTGGGAGTGTTTGATGGGGACAGTGTAGAGGGAGATTTATTCTGTGTCTAACCCCATGCTGTACCTGTCCTGGGAGTGTTTGATGGGGACAGTGTAGAGGGAGATTTACTCTGTATCTAACCCCGTGCTGTACCTGTCCTGGGAGTGTTTGATGGGGGACAGTGTAGAGGGAGATTTACTCTGTATCTAACCCCGTGCTGTACCTGTCCTGGGAATGTTTGATTGTGCAGCCTCTAGTTGCGGTCAGCTCCTGAGAAGGTTCTGGAACAGAAACCGGAACTCAGCTGTGTCATCCCACACCCTGCTGCCCCATTGATTTGCCTTGTCATGTGACCCTTAGTCCGCAGATTGATCCTTAAAGGGGCAATCACCACATCCCTCCCCCTCAAAGTCCTTTCGTACTCATGTCCATACTCCGTTTATACTGTCCAAAATAATTAAACATCTAGTGCGGGAATTTTGTCAATGTTTTTTCAGCGTGTTTGCAAACCCTTGTGGAGTGGTGCAGCTTTTCCCTCGGAGGCACTTGCACAGGATTCCTGTCAGTCGGAGCCACGGTGACAGCAGTTCAGCTCTATCCGTTTCCATGGAGACGTCAGCTGTTCCTGTCACAGGGCAACCAGGCCCCTCTGCGCTAAAACAGTCGGCAACATTTCCTGATGGTCATACTTGCTGCTGGGGCATCCCTCTTTTCCCCAGATGGTCTCTGTAGATTTTGGACAATCCTTCCTGCTACATTCCCTGGGTAAGGCAGGATTCCAGCATTGGATCCAATGATCCCAATTCCACCCACTTCCAAAATTCCGTAAGACACATTTCCGCCCATGAAAATGACCGCACTGACTGACATGGATCTGGACTTGCTTTCTGACTGCTTTGTCTGTCCTCCACTCTCCCTGGCAATCAGGAGGCCCAGTCTTGTGTGGAGACAATAATTCATTAACAACTCGGCTTGAGGCCTACTTCTTTGTTGCCTATGGAGTCGTCTTATAGGCAGGGAAGAATCATGAGATTTTTGGTCTCCCAACTGCTTCTTGATCATAGAACCATAGACTCCCTGCAGTGCAGAAGGAGGCCATTCAGCCCATCAGCCTGCACCTACACCAATCCCACCCAGGCCCTATTCCCGTATTATATTTATCCTAACTAGTCCTCCTGGCACTGAGGGACAATTTAGCATGGCCAATCAACCTAACCCGCATATCTTTGGACTGGGGGAGCAGCTGGAGGAAACCCATGCAGACACAGGGAGAATGTGCAAACTCCACAAGACCGTGACCCGAGGCCGGAATTAGAACAGTACAGCACAGTGCAGGCCCTTCGGCCCTCAATGTTGTGCCAAGCTATGTCCAAACCCAAGCTATCCCACTCCCTAGTTGATCCTGGGTCCCTGGTGCTGGAAGGCAGCAGTGCTAACCACCATTGCCACTGTGCCGTCCTCAAAGTAATTAACTGTAACGAAGCACTTTGAGACATCTGGTGGTTGTGGAAAGCATGATATCAATCCAAGTCTTCCTTTCTGTGCTTTTTATAGAATCCTTACAGGGCAGAAGGAGGCCATTCAGCCCATCGAGCTTGCAACGACACCAATCCCTCCCAGGCCCTATCGCCTAACCCCCATATATTTACCTTGCTAGTGCTCCGACAACTAAGGGGCATTTTACCATGGCAAATCAACCTAATCAACAAAGAACAAAGAACAACACAGCACAGGAAACAGGCCCTTCAGCCCAACGAGCCCATGCCGCCATTTTAACATTGTGAGTGCCCTCCTCTACCCATGACCTTTGTCTACACCTATTGGGGAAGATTGAGGGAAGACTAATTTAGGGACAATTTGTTTACACCAATCAGCCTAAGAGCACGTTTTTGGGGTGTGGGAGGAAACCGGAGCACCCGGAGAAAACCCATGCAAGCACAGGGAGAATGTGCAAACTCCCACAGACACTGGCCCAAATCCATGTATCTGCACAGGAAACAGTGATAGTCACTGAGCTGTCGTGTTGCCCCTCAGATGGTCCAGTTTAAGCGTACACTAACGACGTGAAGCACTAGGCAACTCATGAGTTTCCACAGCTTGTCCAGCTAGTCTGTTGGATACAGGCTGGTAAGGCCTAATGTGCTTGATATCATTGAGGGTGCTGAAGTTCTGAAACTCAGCACTCGTGAAGCCTGTTCCATTATCACCTGACCTCGGGTATTGCTGTGGGTGGAAAAACTTGGCATAATTTCCCAACTGTACAAGGCGATGTTGGAGACTTCACCGCAAACACTTCCATCCGTTTTGAATGTGCATCGACAGGGAGTATAAGCATTGTGTCCATGAATGGACCAAGGTAATCAGTATGGACTCGTAGCCACGGTTGACCAGGCTACTTCCAAGGGTGCAGAGAGGCTGCAGCAGGTAACCTTCATTGCAATTAGCACTGTTCACAATGCTTGACTGAGCTCTCAAAGTCAGCATTGATATCAGGTCACCAGACCCATCATAGATATACCTAGGTGGGCACTGTGTAATTCAACTGGGAGGAACTCTCTTCCTGGTACAGTACCATGCTGTGTTGGAAACTCAACTTTTCGTATGAAATATGTCTTCAGAAACTGGGTCATTAGCCCACTCCATAATATCCTGTGCCTCTCTTTGGACAGAGTGGATCCTGACTAGTCCAGCACTCGAGGCTAGCATTGTGTCTAAGAAATTCAATGCTAGGACAATTTACCATGGTACTAGGGGAGGTGCAACACTCTCGTCAAGGTAGGTCACTAAACGTATCCATATCCTTTGCGTGAGTTCCAGGTCCGGACTTGAAGGTATATTTATAGATGGAGAAAATGAACGCTCAATGCTGAATTCTTCCCAATGTGATTGGCGTAATAGCTCTATAAGGTGCTGGTGAGGCCACACCTGGAGTACTGTGTACAGTTTTCAGCTCCCTGCCTCACAAGGATATACTGGTACTAGAGGAGATGTGGAGGAGATTCACCAGGTTGATTCTGGAGTTGAGAAGGTTGGCTTATGAGGAGAGATTGAGTAGACTGGGGCTATACTCATTGGAATTCAGAAGAATGAAGGGGGAATCACATGGAAACATATAAGATTATGAAGGGAATAGATAAGATAGAAGCAGAGAGGTTGTTTCCACTGGTGGGTGAAACTAGAACTGGGAGGCATGGCTCCAAAATAAGGGGAAGCAGATTTAGAACGTAGAACACTACAGCACAAACAGGCCCTTCGGCCCACAAGTTGCGCCGATCATATCCATACCTACCAGGCCATAGAACTATCTGTAACTCCCAATCCTATTAAATCCCATGTACTCATCCAGAAGTCTTTTAAAAGACCCCACCGAGTCCATTTAGGATTGAGTTGAGGAGGAACCTCTTCACACAAAGGGTTGTGAATCTGTGGAATTCCCTGCCCAGTGAAGCAGTTGAGGCTACCTCACTGAATGTTTTTAAGGCAAGGAGAGATAAATTTTGAACAGTAGAGGAATTAAGGACTATAGTGAGCGGGCGGGTAAGTGGAGCTGAGTCCACAAAAAGATCAACCATGATCTGATTTAATAGTGGAGCATGCTCAAGGGGATGGATAGCCTACTCCTGCTCCTAGTTCTTATGTTCTTATAGCCTTATTCTCTTTAAAAAGACATAAAAGTGATTTCTGATCAGAATTGATGATACAAAAGACTACAAAGGGCCGTGAATGAAGCCTAGTCCATCACACAAACCTGCCTCCTATCTACTGATGCTGTCTACACTTTCTGCTGCCTTGGAAAAACAGCCAGCATAGTCAAGAACCCCACGTTCCCCGGACATATTCTCTTCCACCTTCTTCTGTCAGGAAAAGGATATAAAAATCTGAGGACACGTACCAACTAACTCAAAAACGGCTTCTTCCCTGCTGCCATCAGACTTTTGAATGGACTACCTCGCATTAAATTGATCTTCCTCTACACCTAAGCTATGACTGTAACACTACATTCTGCACTCTCCCCTTTCGTTCCCTATGTATGGTGTGCTTTGTATCGTGCGCAAGAAACAATGCTGTATACTGACATGTGTGACAATAATAAATTAAATCAAATCAAATTTTAAAAATGACTTGAGTTTCTGAGGGTTGATACCTCCTGTATGGCTCTGATCTTTCTTCCATGGGCTATATTCCTTGTAAATCTACATACTATCCCAGATGGGTGACCTCAGCGGCTTGAAAACTACATTTCTCCTTCTTGAGATGAACTCAAGCCTCTTGAACTCTCTTTAGTACCTAGAATATAGAAAGCATTTAGCATATAGAAAGGATTATATTAAACTAGAAAGAGGGCAGAGAAGATTTACTAGGGTTCTACTGGAATTTGATGGTTTGAGTTAAAAGGAGAGGTTGGATAGACTGGGACTTCTTCCTTGGAATGTAGGAGGCTTAGGGGTGATCTTATAGAGTTCCATAAAATAATGAGAGGCATAGATCAGCTAGATAGTCAATATCTTTTCCCAAAGGTAGGGGAGTCTAAAACTAGAGGGCATAGGTTTCAGGTGAGAGGGGAGAGATACAAAATGGTACAGAGAGGCAATTTTTTCACACAGAGGTTGGTAAGTGTCTGGAACAAGCTGCTAGAGGTTGTAGTAGAGGTGGGTACAACTTTGCCTTTTGAAAAGCGGTTAGACAGTTATATGACTAAGATGGCTATAGAGGGATATGGGCCAAATGTGAACAATTGGGTCAAGCTTAGTGGTTAAAAGAAAAGGGGCAGCAAGGACAAGTTGGCCGAAGGCCCTATTTCCAAGCTGTAAACCTCTACGACTCTATGACCTCCTCCCAGTTAGCTAGATGCTGGGCTTCTATCGATCCAGTTACAAGAGCATTATCAAGGTGTACTGTAACTCGTGTTAACCCATGCAATGAACTCTCCATTGTCCTCTGGAAATTACCACATGCTGACAACATACCAACGGGCAGGTGTGTCTACTGATCTTGATGTGTGCTTATTGCGATATAACCCCAGGAAGCACTGTCTAATTCAAGTTGCAGGCGTTTCCATTATTTTTATGGCATCTCCTGTGTAAGTTGTGAACTCTGCTGCAATACTTTTTAAATTCAATGAGTGGGCTCCTTCTCTCAGGCACTGAAACACATATTGACCTATCACAGTGGCAGATGCCCCAGTGTCTACTTGCAGCTTAAGAGGCTTTCCATGTATCAGGAATGTTACTGCAATGGGGGCTACCTTGCCCAATTTCAGGGCAGTGAAGGGAGTGTAGATTTAAGCATTGGTGTTAGCTTCTTCCACATTATGCACTCGTAACGTTCTATTTAATCAACAACTGGGCAGACTTGACTTGCTTTTGTACCATTGCCTTAAATAGCCTTTCCTGGGACAGAAAAAAAGCCATCAGCCTCTTGATTTCTGTTGGAATCAGGAGAGTTATTATCCCTGCAACGGTAATATTCCACATCAATCTTTGCCAACCGATTTCCTCTTCTAAATCTTTGTGTTTTATTTGTGGCTGAATTCACTGCACTGCTGACTACAGATTTCCCCCCCAGCTGGTGAACAGAGTCATTTTAGAACATAGAACAGTACAGCACAGTACAGGCCCTTCAGCCCTCGATGTTGTGCTAGCTATGTCCAAACCCAAGATCAAGCTATCCCACACACTGTCATTCTGGTGTTCTCCATGTGCCTATCCAATAACCGCTCGAAAGTTCCTAAAGTGTCCGACTCCACTATCACAGCAGGCAGTGCATTCCACACCCCAACCACTCTCTGAGTAAAGAATCTACCTCGGACATCCCTCCTATATCTCCCACCATGAACCTTAAAGTTATGCCCCCTAGTAACAGCTACATTCACCCAAGGAAATAGTCTCTGCACATCCACTCTATCTATTCCCCTCATCATCCTATAAACCTCTATTAAGTCGCCTCTCATCTTCCTCTGCTCTAAAGGGAAAAGCCCCAGCTCCCTCAACCTTTCCTCATAAGACCTACCCTCCAAACCAGGCAGCATCCTGGTAAATCTCCTCTGCACTCTCTCCAATGCTTCCACATCCTTCTTATAGTGAGGTGACCAGAACTGAACACAATATTCCAGATGTGGTCTCACCACATTTTGTAACTTCTGTGCGCCCCACCCTCTCTATATTCAGTGCTACCTCAACACTAGCTTAAAATTTACATCTACCTCGACTAGTAATTTCTGTTGAATATCCTCATTACACACTCTGCAGACTAATCTGTCCCGCAGCAGGTCATTCAAAGTGACTCCAAAGTCACAGTCAGTTCCCTGAGATTTCCTCCAACTTGGAGATATAAATCGCTCCCGAGGCTCTCCTCCTTGTCTCTGCAATATGACCGTTGGTTCAGTTGGAATTGTGACTTTACTAGTTCAACAATTTCATTGGATGGCTTGGAGTTGGGTGTGCTTGGGTTGTGAGACTGTGAATAATATGTAAGCCTGTGTCCCGCACACAGTCAGGAGGTCTGTCTTTCTCTCCCTCTCCTCATGAACTGCATTGGCCTGAAAGGAACAGTTCAAACAGTCACTGTATAGTGTCCAGTCCTCTATGGAGGCAACAAAAGGATCTATCCACTTAAATAGGAGCAATTTTGCAACTATTCTTCTTAGTTTCATCTTCAATAGAAACTGTTTACTTACATCTCAAGGGTTCTTGCTTACCCTCATCGCCAATGTAATCATTCTTCATCACCAGTTAAAGGAAAACCAACAACGTATTTATTTACAGGTAAAGACAATATATAGGCCCTCCAGTCTTATAACAGTATCACAGAATCATAGAATCCCAACAGTGCAGAAGTGAGGCCACTCAGCCCATTGAGTCTGTACCGGCAACAATCCCACCCAGGCACTATTTCCATCACCTCACTCATTTACCTTACTCATCCCCCTGACACTAAGCAGCAAATTAGCATGGCCAATCAACCTGATCCGCATATCTTTAGAGTGTGGGAGCATCCAGAGGACAGTGTTGAGGGAGGGTCACTCTGCATCTAAACCTGTCCTGAGAGTGTTTGGTGGAGAAAGTGTAGAGTGAGCATTACTCTGTATCTAACCCTGTGCTGTACCTGTCCTGGGAGTGTTTGATGGGGACAGTGTAGAGGGAGCTTTACTCTGTATCTAACCCTGTGCTGTACCTGTCCTGGGAGTGTTTGATGGGGACAGTGTAGAGGGAGATTTACTCTGTATCTAACCCTGTGCTGTACCTGTCCTGGGAGTGTTTGATGGGGACAGTGTAGTGGCAGATTTACTCTGTATCTAACCCCATGCTGTACCTGTCCTGGGAGTGTTTGATGGGGACAGTGTAGAGGGAGGTTTACTCTGTATCTAACCCCGTGCTGTACCTGTCCTGGGAGTGTTTGATGGGGACAGTGTAGAGGGAGATTTACTCTGTATCTAACCCCGTGCTGTACCTGTCCTGGGAGTGTTTGATGGGGACAGTGTAGAGGGAGATTTACTCTGTATCTAACCCCGTGCTGTACCTGTCCTGGGAGTGTTTGATGGGGACAGTGTAGTGGCAGATTTACTCTGTATCTAACCCCGTGCTGTACCTGTCCTGGGAGTGTTTGATGGGGACAGTGTAGTGGCAGATTTACTCTGCATCTAACCCTGTGCTGTACCTGTCCTGGGAGTGTTTGATGGGGACAGTGTAGAGGGAGGTTTACTCTGTATCTAACCCCGTGCTGTACCTGTCCTGGGAGTGTTTGATGGGGACAGTGTAGAGGGAGGTTTACTCTGTATCTAACCCCGTGCTGTACCTGTCCTGGGAGTGTTTGATGGGGACAGTGTAGAGGGAGATTTACTCTGTATCTAACCCTGTGCTGTACATGTCCGCTGCTTAGTTTCTGTACCTGTCCTGGGGGTGTTTGAAGGGGCAAAAAGTTTCACAACACCAGGTTAGAGTCGAACCAGTTTATTTAATAGTAAACCCACAAGATTTCGGGGTTTGCCCCTTCGTCACGTATGTGGAAGGTTCTGATCAGAGAAGGGCATATAGAGTCACACACAGTTTACAGAATACTGATTAGGATGCAAGTCTTTACAGCTAACCTGCTATTCAAGTCTTAAAGATGCAGACATTGCGAATGGAGATAGCATTAAGCACATGTTAAAGAGATGTGTATTGTCTCACTAGGTTCACTAGGCTGACACAGGAGATGAGGGGGTTGGACTATGAAGAGAGACTAAATAGACTGGGTCTGTACTCGTTGGCGTTTCAAAGGGGGAGGGGGGATCTTATAGAGACGTATAAAATAATGAAGGGGATGGATAGGGTAGAGGTAGAGAGATTCTTCCCGCTCAGAAGGGACAGCAGGACTAGAGGGCACAGCCTCAAGATAAGTTGGGGGCAGTTTAGATCGGAGTTGAGGAGGAACTTCTTCACTCAAAGGGTGGTGAGTCTCTGGAATTCTCTGCCCGTTGAAGTGGTGGAGGCTACCTCGCTAAATATATTTAAGTCACGGGTAGATAGGTTTTTGACAGACAAGGGAATTAAGGGTTATGGGGAGAAAGCAGGAAAGTGGAACTGATCCACTTCAGATCAGCCATGATCTTATTGAATGGCGGGGCAGGCTCGAAGGGCTAGATGGCCTACTCCTGCTCCTATTTCTTATGTTCTATGTTCTCATATCTCCAGACAGGACAGTAAGTGAGATGTTGCAATTTCAGGCAAGTCATGGGGGTTACAGATAGTGTGACATGAACCCAAGATCCCTGTTGAGACCGTCCTCATGTGTGCAGAACTTGGCTATCAGTCTCTGCTCAGTGACTCTGCGCTGAAGTGTGTCGTGAAGGCCGCCTTGGAGAACGCTTACCCGAAGATCAGAGGCTGAAGCCCGTGACCACTGAAGTGCTTGCCAACAGTTGGAGTTTAGAAGGAGGGATCTTATAGACAATATAAGATAATGAAGGGGCTAGATAGGGTAGAGGTCGAGAGATTCTTTCCACTTAGAAAGGAAACCAGAACTAGAGGGCACAGTCTCAAAATAAGGAGGGGGGAGGGTGCAGTTGAGAACAGAGTTGAGGAGAAACTTCTTCACCCAAAGGGTGGTGAATCTCTGGAATTCTCTGCTCGTTGAAGTGGTGGAGGCTGCCTCGCTAAATATATTTAAGTCACAGGTAGATAGGTTTTTGACAGACAAGGGGATTAAGGGTTATGGGGAGAAAGCGGGAAAGTGGAACTGATCCACTTCAGATCAGCCATGATCTTATTGAATGGTGGGGCAGGCTCGAAGGGCTAGATGGCCTACTCCTGCTCCTATTTCTTCTGTTCTTATGCTATGTTCAACAGGAAGGGAACAGTCTTGCCTGGTGATTGTCGAGCGGTGTTCATTCATCCGTTGTCATGGTGTCTGCATGGTCTCCCCAGTGTACCATGCCACGGGACATCCTTTCCTGCGGCGTATCAGATAGACAACGTTGGCTGAGTTGCAAGAGCATGTACCGTGTACCTGGTGGATGGCGTTCTCACGTGAGATGATGTCATCTGTGTCGATGATCCGACATATCTTGTAGAGGTTGCTGTGACAGGGTTGTGTGGTGTTGTGGTCACTGTTCTCCTGAAGGCTGGGTAGTTTGCTGTGGACAATAGTCTGTTTGAGGTTGTGCAGTTGTTTGAAGGCAAGAAGTGGGGGTGAGGGGACGGCCCTGGCAAGATGTTCGTCTTCATCAATGGTGCATCTGTAAAAGTTGGTGGAAGTCATAGCTGGCATGCCAGATTTCCTTACTCTTCTGAGAAAGTAGAGGCGTTGGTGGACTTTCTTAACTATAGTGTCAGCATAGGGGTACCAGGACAGGTTGTTGTGATCTGGACACCTGAAAACTCTCGACCCTTTCTATTTCATTCCCATTGATGTAGACAGGGGCAAGTTCTCCTTTACACTTCCTGAAGTTGATGAAAATCTCCTGCATTTTGTTGACATTGACGGAGAGATTATTGTTGCTGCACCAGTTCACCAGATTCTCTATCTCATTCCTGTACTCTGTCTTGTCATTGTTTGAGATCTGACCCACTACGGTGGTGTCATCAGCAAACTTGAAAATCGAATTGGAGGGGAATTTGTCCGCACAGTCATAGGTGTGTAAGGAGTACAGAAGGGGACTGGGAACACAGCCTTGTGGGGCACCGGTGTTGAGAATGGTTGTGGAGTAGGAGTAAAGCTCCCTCTACACTGTCCCCATCAAACTGTCCCAGGGAAGGTACAGCACAAGGTTAGATACAGAGTAAAGCTCTGTCTACACTGTCCCCTATCAAACTGTCTCAGAACAGGTACAGCCCAGGGTTAGATACAGAGTTCAGCTCTCTGTCCATTATCCCAAATAAACACTCCCAGGACAGGTACAGCACGGGGTTAGATACAGAGTAAATCTCCCTCTACACTGTCCTCATCAAACACTCCCAGGACAGGTACAGCACGGGGTTAGATACAGAGTAAATCTCCCTCTACACTGTCCTCATCAAACACTCCCAGGACAGGTACAGCACACGGTTAGATACAGAGTAAATCTCCCTCTACACTGTCCCCATCAAACACTCCCAGGACAGGTATAGCGCGGGGTAAGATACAGAGTAAAGCTCCCTCTACACTGTCCCCCCATCAAACACTCCCAGGACAGGTACAGCACGGGGTTAGATACAGAGTAACTCTCCCTCTACACTGTCCTCATCAAACTCTAATTAATTTCACAACACCAGCTTAAAGTCCGACAAGTTTATTTGTAGCAAATGCTCCAAGCTTTCGGAACATGTTTTTCCTTAGTCAGGTAGGTGGGAGTTTGTGAAGAAGGAACAATATGTTCCAAAAGCTTGGGGCGTTTGCTACAAATATACTTGTTGGACTTTAAGCTGATGCTGTGAGATTTCTTTCTCTTTTACCCCAGTCCAACGCCAGCATCTCCACATCATGCCTATTAAACTTTCCCAGGACAGGTACAGCACGGGGTTAGATACAAAGTAAGTCTCCCTCTACACTGTCCCCATCAAACACTCCCAGGACAGGTACAGCACGGGGTTAGATACAGAGTAAATCTCCCTCTACACTGTCCCCATCAAACACTCCCAGGACAGGTACAGCACAGGGTTAGATACAGAGTAAATCTCCCTCTACACTGTCCCCATCAAACACTCCCAGGATAGGTACAGCACGGGGTTAGATACAGAGTAAATCTCCCTCTACACTGTTCCCATCAAACACTCCCAGGACAGGTACAGCACGGGGTTAGATACAGAGTAAAGCTCCCTCTACACTGTTCCCATCAAACACTCCCAGGACAGGTACAGCACGGGGTTAGATACAGAGTAAATCTCCCTCTACACTGTCCCCATCAAACACTCCCAGGACAGGTACAGCTCAGGGTTAGATACAGAGTAAATCTCCCTCTACACTGTTCCCATCAAACACTCCCAGGACAGGTACAGCACGGGGTTAGATACAGAGTAAATCTCCCTCTACACTGTCCCCATCAAACACGATGTGGAGATGCTGGCGTTGGACTGGGGTAAACACAGTAAGATAGTAATCCCGCAAGCTTTTGGAAACGGTATTCCTTTGTCAGGTGAGTGGGAGGTTCTGATCAGAGAAGGGCATATAGAGTCACACACAGTTTACAGAATACTGATAGCAAGTCTTTACAGCTAACCTGCTCTTCAAGTCTTAAAGATGCAGACAGTGAGATAGCATTAGCGTAGGTTAAAGAGATGTGTATTGTCTCCAGACTGGACAGTAAGTGAGATGTTGCAATTTCAGGCAAGTCATGGGGGTTACAGATAGAGTGACATGAACACAAGATCCCTGTTGAGACCGTCCTCATGTGTGTGGAACTTGGCTATCAGTCTCTGCTCAGCGACTCTGCGCGGTCGTGTCTCGTGAAGGCCGCCTTGGAGAACGCTTACCCGAAGGTCAGAGGCTGAATGCCCGTGACCACTGAAGTGTTCGCCAACAGGAAGGAACAGTCCTGCCTGGTGATTGTCGAGCGATGTTCATTCATATGTTGTTGTAGTGTCTGCATGGTCTCCCCAATGTACCATGCTTCGGGACATCCTTTCCTGCAGGGTATAAGGTAGACAATGTTGGCCGAGTTGCAAGAGTATTTACCGTGTTCCTGGTGGATGGTGTTCACACATGTGATGATGGCATCCGTGTCGATGATCTGGCATGTCTTGTAGAGGTTGCTGTGGCAGGGTTGTGTGGTGTCGTGGTCACTGTTTTCCTGAAGGCTGGGTAGTTTGCTGCGGGGACTGCAGGGGGCAGTGTAGAGGGAGATTTGCTCTGTATCTAACCCTGTGCTGTACCTGTCCTGGGAGTGTTTGATGGGAACAGTGTAGAGGGAGATTTACTCTGTATCTAACCCCGTGCTGTACCTGTCCTGGGAGTGTTTGATGGGGACAGTATAGAGGGAGATTTACTCTGTATCTAACCCCGTGCTGTACCTGTCCTGGGAGTGTTTGATGGGGACAGTGTAGAGGGAGCTTTACTCTGTATCTAACCCCGTGCTGTACCTGTCCTGGGAGTGTTTGATGGGGACAGTGTAGAGGGAGATTTACTCTGTATCTAACCCCGTGCTGTATCTGTCCTGGGAGTGTTTGATGTAGTCAGTGTAAAGGGAACTTCACTGTGTCTAACCCTATGCTGTGCTGGACAAAGTGTAGAGGGAGCTTTACTCTGTACCTAACCCATTGCTGTACGTGTCCTGATAGTGTCTGATGGGGACGTTGTGTAGCGAGATTTACTCTGTATCTAACCCTGTGCTGTACCTGTCCTGGGAGTGTTTGATGGGGACAGTGTAGAGCGAGATTTACTCTGTATCTAACCCTGTGCTGTACCTGTCCTGGGAGTGTTTGATGGGGACAGTGTAGAGGGAGATTTACTCTGTATCTAACCGTGTGCTGTACCTGTCCTGGAAGTCTTTGATGGGTGCAGTCTAGAGAGAGTTTAACTTTGTATCTAGTCCGTGCTGTGCCTATCCTAGGAGTGTTTTTTGGGATAATGCAGAAGGAGCTTAACTCTGTATCTGAACCTATGCTGTACCTGTCCTGGGAGTGTTTGATGGGGACAGTGTAGAGGGAGATTTACTCTGTATCTAACCCTGTGCTGTACCCGTCCTGGGAGTGTTTGATGGGGACAGTGTAGAGGGAGCTTTGTTCTGTATCTAACACCATGCTGTACCTGTCCTGGGAATGTTTGCTGGGGACAGTGTAGAGGGAGATTTACTCTGTATCTAACCCCGTGCTGTACCTGTCCTGGGAGTGTTTGATGGGGACAGTGTAGAGGGAGATTTACTCTGTATCTAACCCCGTGCTGTACCTGTCCTGGGAGTGTTTGATGGGGACAGTGTAGAGGGAGATTTACTCTGTATCTAACCCCGTGCTGTACCTGTCCTGGGAGTGTTTGATAGGGACAGTGTAGAGGGAGCTTTACTCTGTATCTAACCCCGTGCTGTACCTGTCCTGGGAGTGTTTGATGGGGACAGTGTAGAGGGAGATTTACTCTGTACCTAACCCCGTGCTGTACCTGTCCTGGGAGTGTTTGATGGGGACAGTGTAGAGGGAGATTTACTCTGTATCTAACCCCGTGCTGTACCTGTTCTGGGAGTGTTTGATGGGGACAGTGTAGAGGGAGACTTACTTTGTATCTAACCCCATGCTGTACCTGTCCTGGGAAAGTTTAATAGGCATGATGTGGAGATGCTGGCGTTGGACTGGGGTAAAAGAGAAAGAAATCTCACAGCATCAGCTTAAAGTCCAACAAGTTTATTTGTAGCAAACGCCCCAAGCTTTTGGAACATATTGTTCCTTCTTCAGAAACTCCCACCTACCTGACTAAGGAAAAACATGTTCCGAAAGCTTGGAGCATTTGCTACAAATAAACTTGTCGGACTTTAAGCTGGTGTTGTGAAATTAATTAGAGTTTGATGAGGACAGTGTAGAGGGAGAGTTACTCTGTATCTAACCCCGTGCTGTACCTGTCCTGGGAGTGTTTGATGAGGACAGTGTAGAGGGAGATTTACTCTGTATCTAACCCCGTGCTGTATCTGTCCTGGGAGTGTTTGATGGGGACAGTGTAGAGGGAGATTTACTCTGTATCTAACCCCGTGCTGTACCTGTCCTGGGAGTGTTTGATGGGGACAGTGTAGAGGGAGATTTACTCTGTATCTAACCCTGTGCTGTACCTGCCCTGGGAGTGATTGATGGGGACAGTGTAGACGTTTGTCCATTTTGTGACACTGGATGTGTGAGACACCCATTGAGCCCATTTCTTACATTGCCGGCACAGGACGATTCACACAATTCAATCTTAGTGCACGGACCTGTCAGTCTCAACATGACATTTATATTTCCAAATGTGCCAGGATTTCTGCCTCTCTGCACCTTTTCGCCTGAGAATTCCAGACTCCCTCGTTCTCCCCATGGGTGAAAGAATTCCTCAATTTATGCCTAATTCTCTTCTCAATCTCTTTCATTCTGTTATCCCTCACCATTAACCATTCTGCTAGTGGAAATAGGTCTCCAGTGAGTGAGTGGGCAAAACACTTGGCAAATTGTGTGAACCAAATGTGAGATTCTCCATTTAGAGGTATAGAGGTTTACAGCATGGAAACAGACACTTCAGACCAACTTGTCCATGCTACCCTTTTTTGTAAACCCCTAAACCCAATTGCCCGCATTTGGCCCATATCCTTCTATACCCATCGAACCCATACAACTATCTAAATGCTTTTTAAAAGATAAAATTGTACCCGCCTCTACTACTACCTCTGGCAGCTTGTTCCAGACAGTCTCCATCCCCTGTGTGAAAAAATTGCCCCTCTGGACACCATCCCCTCTCACCTTAAACCTATGTCCTCTAGTTTTAGACCCCCCTACCTTGGGGAAAAGATATTGACTATCTAGCTGATCTGTGCCCCTCATTATTTTATAGACCTCTATAAGATCACCCCTCAGCCTTCTACATTCCAGAGAAACAAGTCCCAGTCTATCCAGCCTCTCCTTGTAACTCAATCCATCAAGTCCCGGTAGCATCCTCGTCAATCTTTTCTGCACTCATTTTAGTTTCGTAATATCCTTTCTATAATAGGGTGACTCGAACCGTATACAATACAGTTTTGGCAGGAAGAATAAGAAAGAGGCTTATTATTTAAATGGTGAGAGATCGCAGAGTTCTGAGATGCAGAGGGATCTGGGTGTCCTAGTGCACAAATCACAAAAGGCTAATATGCAGGCACTGCAAATAATTGCTAATAGAATGTTTATGTTTTGAATACAAGAATAGAGAGGTCATGCTTCAGTTATACAGGGTATTGAATCATAGAATCCTACAGTGCAGAAGGAGGCCATTTGGCCCATCGAGTCTGCGTCAACCACAATCTCACCCAGGCCCTATCTCCATAACCCCAAGCATTTACCCCAGCTAACCCCCTTGATACTAAGGGGCAATTTAGCACGGCCAATCTAACCTGCACACCTTTGGTAAGACCACATCTGGAGTAGTGTGTACTTTCCTTATTTTTTTAAGTTTATTTATTGGTGTCACAAGTAGGGTTACATTAACACTGCAATGGAGTTACTATGAAAATTCCTTAGTCGCCATACTCTGGCACCTGTGCAGGTACACAGAGAGAATTTAGCACGGCCAGTGCATCTAACCAGCACGTCTTCTGGAGCGTGGGAGGAAACCGGAGCACCCGGACGAAACCCACGCAGACACGGGGAGAACGTGCAGACTCCATACAGAGTGACCCAAGCCGGGAATCGAACTTGGGTCTGTGAGGCATCAGTGCTAACCAGTGTTCCACCGCGTAAGGGCAGATGCAAATATTTAGAAGCAGTTCAGAGAAAGTTCACTAGACTAATACCAGGAATGGGCGGGGTGTGGTACAAGGAAAGGTTGGAGGGATTAGGTTTGTATCCACTGGAGTTTAGAAGAGGAAGCGAAGACTTGTCCAAAGCCATTAGGATCCTGAGGGATATTGACAGGGTGGATGTGGAGAGGATGTTTTGTCTTGCGGGAGAATCTAGAACCAGGGGTCACTGTTTAAAAATAAGGGGGTTGCTCGTTTGAGATGGAGGTGAGGAGATTTTTTTTTCCTCAGAGTGGGGAGTCTCTGGAACTCTCTTCCTTAAGGTAGTGGAAGCAGAGATCTTGGAATATTTTTAAGGCTGCTTTGGATAGATTCTTGATTAACAAGGAGGGGTGGTGAGACGTTATCGGGGGGTCAGCAGGAATGCTTACAGTCAGATCAGCCATGATCTTATTGAATGGGGGAGCAGGATCGAGGGGCCGAGTGGCCTACGCCTGATTCAAATCTGCCTGTCCATCTGGTCAAGTCTATTCAGGGCCCATTATAACTTTACACCCCTCAGCCCCCACTGTCCTGAAGTAAACACCCTTCGGCCTACCCAATCTCCCCTGATGGTTCAGGATCTCCAATGCTGGCAATGGCACGGCGGCAAATGCAGCCTCACAGTGCCGGGGACCCAGGTTCGATTCCAGCCTCGGCTCACTGTCTGCATGGCGTTTGTACAGTTTTAGTTTCCTCACACAGACGTGTGGGTTAGGTTGATTGGCCATGCCAAAATTGCCCCTTAGTGACAGGGGAATTAATAGGGTAAATACATGGGGTTACAGCGACATAGCCTGGGTGGGATTGAGGTCAGAATGGCCATCTTCTGCACTGCATGGATTCTATGATTCTGGGTCTGTACTCGTTAGAGTTTAGAAGGATGAGGGGGGATCTTATAGAGACGTCTAAGATAATGAAGGGGATGGATAGGGTAGAGGTAGAGAGATCCTTCCCGCTTAGAAAGGACAGCAGGACTAGGGGGCACAGCCTCAAGGTAAAGGGGGGGCAGTTTAGAACGGAGTTGAGGAGGAACTTCTTCACTCAAAGGGTGGTGAGTCTCTGGAATTCTCTGCCCGTTGAAGTGGTGGAGGCTACCTCGCTAAATATATTTAAGTCACGGGTAGATAGGTTTCTGATTGGGGAATTAAGGGTTATGGGGAGAAAGCGGGAAAGTGGAACTGATCCACGTCAGATCAGCCATGATCTTATTGAATGGCGGGGCAGGCTCGAAGGGCTAGTTGGCCTACTCCTGCTCCTATTTCTTATGATTCCCAATTGCCCTGTGTGATGGTGGTGGTGGTAAGCTGCCATCTTGAATCGCTGCAGTCCGAGGTGTAGGTACACCTACGGTGCTGTTAGGGAGGGAGCTCCGGTTTGGATCCAGTGAAGGAATAGCGATATAGTCCCCAGTCAGGCTGGTAATGCTGTGGTCTAACCAACCACACAGCTCTCCCCTACTCACTCATAGTCACCGAGGTCCAGACCTAACCAGGGAGATATCGCAAGTGGATTCAGGACACCTTATTCATTCACCCGGCCACCCTGAGGCCTTGCTTTCTTCAATCTCCCCTTCATTTTTATTGGTCCAGTATTCCCCGAGATTTAATCATTCACTGACTGGAACCTATTTCAGTTTGGGGTGGTGCTGTTAGTCAGGTTATCTGAGTGTCGCTGGGGAGAATGTGAATTATTTACAGAGGCCTGTCTGAATCAAGTACAGCGTCACTAAGCCCCAGCGCAGGCACACAGCCCCTGCTGACTGTCAAATCAAACAACAGATGTCAGCTGCTCTTGGTTTCCTGCTTTTACCCTCCCTCTCTCACACTGCTTCTTTCTCACTCCCTCTCACTCTCCCTTTTTCCTTGCCTTTCTCTCTCACTCCGTGTCCCCCTCTGTGTCTCCCTCTTTCTCCCTCTCCGTGTCGCTCTCTTTCTCCCCACCGTGTTTCTTTCTCCCTCTCTCTCTGTGTAACTCTCTCGCTCTCTCCCTATGTGTGTCTGTCTCTATCCCTCCTCCCTGTGTCTCTCTACAGCCCTCTCCCCATCTCTTTCCATTGCCATCTCTCTGTCTCTCTCTCCATTCGCTTCTCTGCCTCGTTCTATCCCCCTCTCTCTGTCTCCCTCTCTCCCTATCACCCTCCCTCCGTCTCTCTCTTTCCCCCTCTCCCTATCCCATCCCCCCGCCTCTCTCTATTGCCCTCTCTCTGTCTCTCTCCATCCCCCTGTCTCTCTCGATTGCCCTCCCTCTGTTTCTCTCTTTCCTCCTCTCTCTCTCTCTCCCTCTATCTATCGTCCTCTCTCCATTCCCCCACCGTCTCTTTCTATTGCCCTTTGTCTCTCTCTATTACCCTCTTTCCATCTCTCCCTATACCACACCCTCATCTCTCTCTCTCTCCCTCTCTCCCCATCCCCCTCTCTCGGTCCCTCTTTATCGCTCTAGCTCGCCCTGTCTCCGTCTCTCTCCATCCCCCTCCTCTGTTTTTCGCTGTCACCCTCCCTCCATCTCTATCGCCTTCCCACCGTCTCTCTCCATCCTCCTTTCGCCGTCTCTATCGCTCTCTCTCTGTGTCTTTCTCAGTCACTTTCCATTCCTCTTCCCCCATCTCTCTCTCTATCACCCTCCCTCCGTGTCTCTCTCTTCCCCCGTCTTTCTCTATCTCACTCTCTGTGTATCTCTCTCTCCCTCTATCCTCCAATCTCCGTCTCTGTCTCACTCTCTCTCCTTTAATATCCACGATGCAGAAGGGAACAGGCAAAACTGGAATGATATCACAGCTTGAGGGAGGCACCACTCGCTGTGTCCACAGCTGACACCTCAACGTCAACAGCTGTCGAAACACAGAGAGACACACCGACAGAGGGAGAGAGAGACACACCGACAGAGGGAGAGAGAGACACACCGACAGAGGGAGAGAGAGACACACACCGACAGAGGGAGAGAGAGACACCGACAGAGGGAGAGAGAGAGACACACCGACAGAGGGAGAGAGAGAGACACACACCGACAGAGGGAGAGAGAGAGACACACCGACAGAGGGAGAGAGAGAGACACACCGACAGAGGGAGAGAGAGAGACACACCGACAGAGGGAGAGAGAGAGAGACACACACCGACAGAGGGAGAGAGAGAGACACCGACAGAGGGAGAGAGAGAGACACCGACAGAGGGAGAGAGAGAGACACACCGACAGAGGGAGAGAGAGAGACACCGACAGAGGGAGAGAGAGAGACACACCGACAGAGGGAGAGAGAGACACACCGACAGAGGGAGAGAGAGACACACCGACAGAGGGAGAGAGAGACACACCGACGGAGGGAGAGAGAGAGACACCGACAGAGGGAGAGAGAGAGACACACCGACAGAGGGAGAGAGAGACACACCGACAGAGGGAGAGAGAGACACACCGACAGAGGGAGAGAGAGACACCGACAGAGGGAGAGAGAGAGACACACCGACAGAGGGAGAGAGAGACACACCGACAGAGGGAGAGAGAGACACCGACAGAGGGAGAGAGAGACACACCGACAGAGGGAGAGAGAGAGACACACCGACAGAGGGAGAGAGAGAGACACCGACAGAGGGAGAGAGAGAGACACACCGACAGAGGGAGAGAGAGACACACCGACAGAGGGAGAGAGAGACACACCGACAGAGGGAGAGAGAGACACACCGACAGAGGGAGAGAGAGACACACCGACAGAGGGAGAGAGAGACACACTGACAGAGAGAGAGAGAGAGACACACACTGACAGAGGGAGAGAGAGAGACACACACTGACAGAGGGAGAGAGAGAGACACACACACCGACAGAGGGAGAGAGAGAGACACACACCGACAGAGGGAAAGAGAGAGAGACACACACTGACAGAGGGAGAGAGAGAGACACACACACCGACAGAGGGAGAGAGAGACACCCACAGAGGGAGAGGGAGACACACACACCGACAGAGGGAGAGAGAGAGAGAGATACACACTGACAGAGGGAGAGAGAGAGACAGACACACCGACAGAGGGAGAGAGAGACACCCACAGAGGGAGAGGGAGACACACACACCGACAGAGGGAGAGAGAGAGAGACACACACCGACAGAGGGAGAGAGAGAGACACACACACTGACAGAGGTAGAGAGAGAGACACAAACACCGACAGAGCGAGACAGAGAGACACACACCGACAGTGGGATAGAGAGAGAGACACACACACCGACAGGAGGAGAGAGAGAGACACACACACCGACAGAGGGAGAGACACACACCGACAGAGGGAGAGAGAGACACCCACAGAGGGAGAGAGAGACACCCACAGAGGGAGAGAGAGAGACAGACACACCGACAGAGGGAGAGAGAGACACCCACAGAGGGAGAGGGAGACACACACACCGACAGAGGGAGAGAGAGAGAGAGATACACACTGACAGAGGGAGAGAGAGAGAGACACACCGACAGAGGGAGAGAGAGAGACACACACCGACAGAGGGAGAGAGAGAGACACACACACTGACAGAGGTAGAGAGAGAGAGACACACACCGACAGAGGGAGAGAGAGAAAGACACACACACCGACAGAGGGAGAGAGAGAGAGACACCGACAGAGGGAGAGAGAGAGAGACACCGACAGAGGGAGAGAGAGAGACACACACACACCGACACAGGGAGAGAGAGAGAGACACACACACCGACAGAGGGAGAGACACACACACACCGACAGAGGGAGAGAGAGACACACACACCGACAGAGGGAGAGAGAGACACACACCGACAGAGGGAGAGAGAGACACACACCGACAGAGGGAGAGAGAGAGACACACACCGACAGAGGGAGAGAGAGAGACACACACCGACAGAGGGAGAGAGAGAGAGACACACACACCGGCAGAGGGAGAGGGAGAGACACACACCGACAGAGGGAGAGAGAGAGACACACACCGACAGAGGGAGAGAGAGAGACACACACACACACCGACAGAGGGAGAGACACACACACACCGACAGAGGGAGAGAGAGACACACACACCGACAGAGGGAGAGAGAGACACACACACCGACAGAGGGAGAGAGAGACACACACCGACAGAGGGAGAGAGAGAGACACACACACCGACAGAGGGAGAGAGAGAGACACACACACCGACAGAGGGAGAGAGACACACACACCGACAGAGGGAGAGAGAGACACACCGACAGAGGGAGAGAGAGAGACACACCGACAGAGGGAGAGAGACACACACACCGACAGAGTGAGAGAGAGAGACACACCGACAGAGGGAGAGAGAGACACACACACCGACAGAGGGAGAGAGAGACACACACACCGACAGAGGGAGAGAGAGACACACACCGACAGAGGGAGAGAGAGACACACACACCGACAGAGGGAGAGAGAGAGAGACACACACACCGACAGAGGGAGAGAGAGACACACACACCGACAGAGGGAGAGAGAGAGAGACACACACACCGACAGAGGGAGAGAGAGACACACACACCGACAGAGGGAGAGAGAGAGAGACACACACACCGACAGAGGGAGAGAGAGACACACACACCGACAGAGGAAGAGAGAGACACACCGACAGAGGGAGAGAGAGACACACCGACAGAGGGAGAGAGAGAGACTCACACCGACAGAGGGAGAGAGAGAGACTCACACCGACAGAGGGAGAGAGAGAGACACACACACACCGACAGAGGGAGAGAGAGACACACACACCGACAGAGGGAGAGAGAGACACACACACCGACAGAGGGAGAGAGAGACACACACCGACAGAGGGAGAGAGAGAGACACACACACCGACAGAGGGAGAGAGAGAGACACACACCGACAGAGGGAGAGAGAGAGACACACACCGACAGAGGGAGAGAGAGACACCGACAGAGGGAGAGAGAGAGACACACACACCGACAGAGGGAGAGAGAGAGACACACACACACCGACAGAGTGAGAGAGACACACACACACCGACAGAGGGAGAGAGAGACACCGACAGAGGGAGAGAGAGAGACACACCGACAGAGGGAGAGAGAGAGACACACCGACAGAGGGAGAGAGAGACACACACACCAACAGAAGGAGAGAGAGACACACACACCGACAGAGGGAGAGAGAGAGACACACACACCGACAGAGGGAGAGAGAGACACACACACACCGACAGAGTGAGAGAGAGAGACACACCGACAGAGGGAGAGAGAGACACACACCGACAGAGGGAGAGAGAGAGACACACACCGACAGAGGGAGAGAGAGACACACACCGACAGAGGGAGAGAGAGACACACACCGACAGAGGGAGAGAGAGACACACACACCGACAGAGGGAGAGAGAGACACACACCGACAGAGGGAGAGAGAGACACACACACCGACAGAGGGAGAGAGAGACACACACCGACAGAGGGAGAGAGAGACACACACACCGACAGAGGGAGAGAGAGAGACACACACCGACAGAGGGAGAGACACACACACGCTGACAGAGGGAGAGAGAGAGAGACACACACCGACAGAGGGAGAGAGAGAGACACACACCGACAGAGGGAGAGAGGGAGACACACACACTGACAGAGGGAGAGAGAGAGACACACACCGACAGAGGGAGAGAGAGACACACCGACAGAGGGAGAGAGAGAGACACACACACCGACAGAGGGAGAGAGAGAGACACACACCGACAGAAGGAGAGAGAGAGACACACACACCGACAGAGGGAGAGAGAGAGACACACACCGACAGAGGGAGAGAGAGACACACCGACAGAGGGAGAGAGAGAGACACACACACCGACAGAGGGAGAGAGAGAGAGACACACCGACAGAAGGAGAGAGAGAGACACACACACCGACAGAGGGAGAGAGAGAGAGACACACACCGACAGAGGGAGAGAGAGAGTGACACACACCGACAGAGGGAGAGAGAGAGAGACACACACCGACAGAGGGAGAGAGAGAGAGACACACACCGACAGAGGGAGAGAGAGAGAGACACACACCGACAGAGGGAGAGAGAGACACACACCGACAGAGGGAGAGAGAGACACACACACCGACAGAGGGAGAGAGAGAGAGACACACACACACCGACAGAGGGAGAGAGAGAGACACACCGACAGAGGGAGAGAGAGAGTGACACCGACAGAGGGAGAGAGAGACACACACACACCGACAGAGGGAGCGAGAGAGAGACACCGACAGAGGGAGAGAGAGAGACACACACACCGACAGACGGAGAGAGAGACACACACACCGACAGAGGGAGAGACACACACACACCGACAGAGTGAGAGAGAGACACACACACACCGACAGAGGGAGAGAGAGACACACACACACTGACAGAGGGAGAGAGAGACACACACCGACAGAGGGAGAGAGAGACACACACACCGACAGAGGGAGAGAGAGACACACACACCGACAGAGTGAGAGAGAGACACACACACACCGACAGAGGGAGAGAGAGACACACACACACTGACAGAGGGAGAGAGAGACACACACCGACAGAGGGAGAGAGAGAGTGACACCGACAGAGGGAGAGAGAGACACACCGACAGAGGGAGAGAGAGAGAGACACACACACCGACAGAGGGAGAGAGAGAGACACACACACCGACAGAGGGAGAGAGGGAGACACACACACCGACAGAGGGAGAGAGAGAGACACACACCGACAGGGGGAGAGAGAGAGACACACACACCGACAGGGGGAGAGAGAGAGACACACACCGACAGAGGGAGAGAGAGAGACACCGACAGAGGGAGAGAGAGACACACACACACCGACAGAGGGAGAGAGAGAGTGACACCGACAGAGGGAGCGAGAGAGAGACACCGACAGAGGGAGAGAGAGAGACACACACACACCGACAGAGGGAGAGAGAGAGACACACACCGACAGGGGGAGAGAGAGAGACACACACACCGACAGGGGGAGAGAGAGAGACACACACCGACAGAGGGAGAGAGAGACACACACACACCGACAGAGGGAGAGAGAGAGTGACACCGACAGAGGGAGAGAGAGAGAGACACCGACAGAGGGAGAAAGAGAGAGACACCGACAGAGGGAGAGAGAGAGAGACACCGACAGAGGGAGAGAGAGAGAGAGACACACTGACAGAGGTAGAGAGAGAGAGACACACACCGACAGAGGGAGAGAGAGAGACACACACACCGACAGAGGGAGAGAGAGAGAGACACACCGACAGAGGGAGAGAGAGAGAGACACCGACAGAGGGAGAGAGAGAGAGACAGACCGACAGAGGGAGAGAGAGAGAGACACCGACAGAGGGAGAGAGAGAGAGACACACACACCGACAGAGGGGGAGAGAGAGAGACACACACCGACAGAGGGAGAGAGAGAGAGACACCGACAGAGGGAGAGAGAGAGAGACACACACAACGACAGAGGGGGAGAGAGAGACACACACACACCGACAGAGGGAGAGAGAGACACACACACCGACAGAGGGAGAGAGAGACACACACCGACAGAGGGAGAGAGAGAGACACACACCGACAGAGGGAGAGAGAGAGACACACACCGACAGAGGGAGAGACACACACACACCGACAGAGGGAGCGAGAGAGAGACACCGACAGAGGGAGAGAGAGAGACACACACACCGACAGAGGGAGAGAGAGACACACACACCGACAGAGGGAGAGACACACACACACCGACAGAGGGAGCGAGAGAGAGACACCGACAGAGGGAGAGAGAGACACACACACCGACAGAGGGAGAGAGAGAGACACACACCGACAGAGGGAGAGAGAGAGAGACACACACCGACAGAGGGAGAGAGAGAGACACACCGACAGAGGGAGAGAGAGACACACACACCGACAGAGGGAGAGAGAGACACACACACCGACAGAGGGAGAGAGAGACACACACACCGACAGAGGGAGAGAGAGACACACACACCGACAGAGGGAGAGAGAGACACACACACCGACAGAGGGAGAGAGAGACACACACACCGACAGAGGGAGAGAGAGACACACACACCGACAGAGGGAGAGAGAGACACACACACCGACAGAGGGAGAGAGAGAGACACACACACCGGCAGAGGGAGAGAGAGAGACACACACACCGACAGAGGGAGAGAGAGAGAGACACACACACCGACAGAGGGAGAGAGAGACACACACCGACAGAGGGAGAGAGAGAGAGACAGACCGACAGAGGGAGAGAGAGAGAGACACCGACAGAGGGAGAGAGAGAGAGACACACACACCGACAGAGGGGGAGAGAGAGAGACACACACCGACAGAGGGAGAGAGAGAGAGACACCGACAGAGGGAGAGAGAGAGAGACACACACAACGACAGAGGGGGAGAGAGAGACACACACACACCGACAGAGGGAGAGAGAGACACACACACCGACAGAGGGAGAGAGAGAGACACACACCGACAGAGGGAGAGAGAGAGACACACACCGACAGAGGGAGAGACACACACACACCGACAGAGGGAGCGAGAGAGAGACACCGACAGAGGGAGAGAGAGAGACACACACACCGACAGAGGGAGAGAGAGACACACACACCGACAGAGGGAGAGACACACACACACCGACAGAGGGAGCGAGAGAGAGACACCGACAGAGGGAGAGAGAGACACACACACCGACAGAGGGAGAGAGAGAGACACACACCGACAGAGGGAGAGAGAGAGAGACACACACCGACAGAGGGAGAGAGAGAGACACACCGACAGAGGGAGAGAGAGACACACACACCGACAGAGGGAGAGAGAGACACACACACCGACAGAGGGAGAGAGAGACACACACACCGACAGAGGGAGAGAGAGACACACACACCGACAGAGGGAGAGAGAGACACACACACCGACAGAGGGAGAGAGAGACACACACACCGACAGAGGGAGAGAGAGACACACACACCGACAGAGGGAGAGAGAGACACACACACCGACAGAGGGAGAGAGAGACACACACACCGACAGAGGGAGAGAGAGAGACACACACACCGGCAGAGGGAGAGGGAGAGACACACACCGACAGAGGGAGAGAGAGAGACACACACACCGACAGAGGGAGAGAGAGACACACACCGACAGAGTGAGAGAGAGAGACACACCGACAGAGTGAGAGAGAGAGACACACCGACAGAGGGAGAGAGACACACACACCGACAGAGGGAGAGAGAGAGACACACACACCGACAGAGGGAGAGAGAGACACACACCGACAGAGTGAGAGAGAGAGACACACCGACAGAGTGAGAGAGAGAGACACACCGACAGAGGGAGAGAGACACACACACCGACAGAGTGAGAGAGAGAGACACACACACCGACAGAGGGAGAGATAGAGACAGACACACCGACAGAGTGAGAGAGAGAGACACACACACCGACAGAGGGAGGGAGAGACACACACACACCGACAGAGGGAGAGAGAGAGACAGACACACCGACAGAGTGAGAGAGAGAGACACACACACCGACAGAGGGAGGGAGAGACACACACACACCGACAGAGGGAGAGAGAGAGACACACACCGCCAGTGGGAGAGAGGGAGACACACACACCGACAGAGGGAGAGACACACACACACCGTCAGAGGGAGAGAGAGAGACACACACACTGACAGAGGGAGAGACAAACACACACCGACAGAGGGAGAGAGAGAGACACACACCGACAGAGGGAGAGAGAGAGACACACACACACTGACAGAGGGAGGGAGAGACACACACCGACAGAGGGAGAGAGAGAGAGACACCGACAGAGGGAGAGAGAGAGAGACACACACACCGACAGAGGGGGAGAGAGAGACACACACCGACAGAGGGAGCGAGAGAGAGACACCGACAGAGGGAGAGAGAGAGAGACACACACACCGACAGAGGGAGAGAGAGAGACACACACACCGACAGAGGGAGAGAGAGAGACACACACACCGACAGGGGGAGAGAGAGAGACACACACCGACAGAGGGAGAGAGAGAGACACACACACCGACAGAGGGAGAGAGAGAGACACACACACTGACAGAGGGAGAGAGAGACACACACACACCGACAGAGGGAGAGAGAGAGTGACACCGACAGAGGGAGAGAGAGAGACACACACCGACAGAGGGAGAGAGAGACACACACACCGACAGAGGGAGAGAGAGAGACACACACACCGACAGAGGGAGAGAGAGACACACACACCGACAGAGGGAGAGAGAGACACACACACACCGACAGAGGGAGAGAGGGAGACACACACACCGACAGAGGGAGAGAGAGAGAGACACACCGACAGAGGGAGAGAGAGACACACACACACCGACAGAGGGAGAGAGAGACACACACACCGACAGAGGGAGAGAGAGACACACACACACCGACAGAGGGAGAGACACACACACCGACAGAGGGAGAGAGAGACACACACACACCGACAGAGGGAGAGAGAGAGTGACACCGACAGAGGGAGAGAGAGAGACACACACACCGACAGAGGGAGCAAGAGAGAGACACCGACAGAGGGAGAGAGAGAGACACACAGACCGACAGAGGGAGAGAGACACACACCGACAGAGGGAGAGAGAGAGACACACACCGACAGAGGGAGAGAGGGAGACACACACACCGACAGAGGGAGAGAGAGAGAGACACCGACAGTGGGAGAGAGAGACACACCGACAGAGGGAGAGAGAGAGACACACACACCGACAGAGGGAGAGAGAGAGACACACACACCGACAGAGGGAGAGAGAGAGACACACACACCGACAGAGGGAGAGAGAGAGAGACACACCGACAGAGGGAGAGAGAGACACACACACCGACAGAGGGAGAGAGAGAGACACACACACCGACAGAGGGAGAGAGAGAGACACACACCGACAGAGGGAGAGAGAGAGTGACACCGACAGAGGGAGAGAGAGAGACACACACACCGACAGAGGGAGAGAGAGAGACACACACACCGACAGAGGGAGCGAGAGAGACACACACACCGACAGGGGGAGAGAGAGAGACACACACCGACAGAGGGAGAGAGAGAGACACCGACAGAGGGAGAGAGAGAGACACACACACTGACAGAGGGAGAGAGAGACACACACACACCGACAGAGGGAGAGAGAGAGTGACACCGACAGAGGGAGAGAGAGAGACACACACACCGACAGAGGGAGAGAGAGACACACACACCGACAGAGGGAGAGAGAGACACACACACACCGACAGAGGGAGAGACACACACACACCGACAGAGGGAGAGAGAGAGACACACACCGACAGAGGGAGAGAGAGACACACCGACAGAGGGAGAGAGAGAGACACACACCGACAGAGGGAGAGAGAGAGACACACACACCGACAGAGGGAGCAAGAGAGAGACACACACACCGACAGAGGGAGAGAGAGAGACACACACACCGACAGAGGGAGAGAGAGAGACACACACCGACAGAGGGAGAGAGGGAGACACACACCGACAGAGGGAGAGAGAGAGAGAGACACACACCGACAGAGGGAGAGAGAGAGAGAGACACACACCGACAGAGGGAGAGACACACACACGCTGACAGAGGGAGAGAGAGAGAGACACACACCGACAGAGGGAGAGAGAGACACACACACACCGACAGAGTGAGAGAGAGAGACACACACACCGACAGTGGGAGAGAGAGACACACACACCGACAGAGGGAGAGAGAGAGACACCGACAGAGGGAGAGAGAGAGACACACACCGACAGAGGGAGAGACACACACACCGACAGAGGGAGAGAGACACACACCGACAGAGGGAGAGAGAGAGACACACACCGACAGAGGGAGAGAGAGACACACACACACCGACAGAGGGAGAGAGAGACACACCGACAGAGGGAGAGAGAGAGACACACACACCGACAGAGTGAGAGAGAGAGACACACACCGACAGTGGGAGAGAGAGACACACACACCGACAGAGGGAGAGAGAGAGACACACACCGACAGAGGGAGAGAGACACACACCGACAGAGGGAGAGAGAGAGACACACACCGACAGAGGGAGAGAGAGAGACACACACCGACAGAGGGAGAGACACACACACCGACAGAGGGAGAGAGAGAGACACACCGACAGAGGGAGAGAGAGAGAGACACACCGACAGAGGGAGAGAGAGAGACACACACCGACAGAGGGAGAGACACACACACGCTGACAGAGGGAGAGAGAGAGAGACACACACCGACAGAGGGAGAGAGAGAGACACACACCGACAGAGGGAGAGAGGGAGACACACACCGACAGAGGGAGAGAGAGAGACACACACCGACAGAGGGAGAGAGAGACACACACACACCGACAGAGGGAGAGAGAGAGACACACACCGACAGAGGGAGAGAGAGACACACCGACAGAGGGAGAGAGAGAGACACACCGACAGAGGGAGAGAGAGACACACACACACCGACAGAGGGAGAGAGAGAGACACACACCGACAGAGGGAGAGAGACACACACCGACAGAGGGAGAGAGAGAGTGACACCGACAGAGGGAGAGAGAGAGACACCGACAGAGGGAGAGAGAGAGACACACACACACCGACAGAGGGAGAGAGAGAGACACACACACACCGACAGAGGGAGAGAGAGAGAGACACACACCGACAGGGGGAGAGAGAGAGACACACACCGACAGAGGGAGAGAGAGACACACACACACCGACAGAGGGAGAGAGAGAGTGACACCGACAGAGGGAGAGAGAGAGAGACACCGACAGAGGGAGAGAGAGAGAGACACCGACAGAGGGAGAGAGAGAGAGAGACACACTGACAGAGGTAGAGAGAGAGAGACACACACCGACAGAGGGAGAGAGGGAGACACACACACCGACAGAGGGAGAGAGAGAGACACACACCGACAGAGGGAGAGAGAGAGAGACACCGACAGAGGGAGAGAGAGAGAGACACACCGACAGAGGGAGAGAGAGAGACACACACACCGACAGAGGGAGAGAGAGAGACACACACCGACAGAGGGAGAGAGAGAGAGACACCGACAGAGGGAGAGAGAGAGAGACACACCGACAGAGGGAGAGAGAGAGACACACACACCGACAGAGGGAGAGAGAGAGACACACACCGACAGAGGGAGAGAGAGAGAGACACCGACAGAGGGAGAGAGAGAGAGACACACCGACAGAGGGAGAGAGAGAGAGACACCGACAGAGGGAGAGAGAGAGAGACACACACACCGACAGAGGGGGAGAGAGAGAGACACACACACCGACAGAGGGAGAGACACACACCGACAGAGGGAGAGAGAGAGACACACACACCGACAGAGGGAGAGAGAGAGACACACACACCGACAGAGGGAGAGAGAGAGACACACACACCGACAGAGGGAGAGAGAGAGACACACACACCGACAGAGGGAGAGAGAGACACACACACCGACAGAGGGAGAGAGAGAGACACACACACCGACAGAGGGAGAGAGAGACACACACACACACCGACAGAGGGAGAGAGAGACACACACACCGACAGAGGGAGAGAGAGAGACACACACACACCGACAGAGGGTGAGAGAGACTCACACACACCGACAGAGGGAGAGAGAGAGACACACACACACACCGACAGAGGGAGAGAGAGAGACACACACACCGACAGAGGGAGAGAGAGAGACACACACACACCGACAGAGGGAGAGAGAGACACACACACACCGACAGAGGGAGAGACACACACCGACAGAGGGAGAGTGACACCGACAGAGAAAGAGAGAGAGAGAGAGACACACACACCGACAGAGGGAGAGAGACACACACCGACAGAGAGAGAGAGAGAGACACACACCGACAGACGGAGAGAGAGAGACACACACCGACAGAGGGAGAGAGACACCGACAGAGAAGAGAGAGAGAGACACACACCAACAGAGGGAGAGAGAGAGACACATACACTGACAAAGGGAGAGAGAGACCGACAGAGAGAGAGAGAGAGACCGACAGAGAGAGAGAGAGAGACACACACACCAACAGAGGGAGAGAGAGAGACACACCGACAGAGGGAGAGAGAGAGAGACACACACCGACAGAGGGAGAGAGTCACACACACACACACACACACACACACACACACACACACACACAGAGGCGGGGAGAGAGAGAGAGAGAGGGAGAGAGACACACACACTGACAGAGGGAGAGAGGGGGTGACACACCGACAGAGAAAATCATGGAATCGGAGTGTTATAGAATTCCTACAGTGCAGGAAGAGGCCATTCGGCCCTTTGAGTCTGCAGCATCCACACTCTCACCCAGGCCCTTTCCCCATAACCCCATATAATTAACCCAGCTAGCCCCCCTGACACTACGGGTCAATTTAACATGGCCAAACCACCTAATCCGCACATCTTTGGAGAGGAAACCGGAGCACCTTGAGAAAACCCATGCAGACTTGGGGAGAATGTACAATCTCCACACAGACACTGACCGGAGAATCGAACACAGGTCCATAGTGTTGAGAGTCATCAGTGCTAACCACGATGCCACTGTGCTGCGTGTGGGAGGCACACGCCAACAGAGAGCGAATCAATCACAGGGGCAAGGCCAATTTTGATGGCATCAGTAGGAACTCTCAAAATTTAATTGGGGGAGTCTGGAAGGCAAAGGGGCATCTGGTGCATGTTATTGATTTTTTTCTCTTTAAATCCACAGGTGATTCGGTCCGCCTTGTTGTCCAACGAGGGGCATACACGCAACAGGTCGTGCGAGGGCTGCTCTTGGATGTTTCGAGAGTAGCCTAGTACTTCATGTCGTTAGTGTACGCTTAAACTGGACCAGATGCTAGGCAACATGACAGCTCAGCGACTATCACTGTTTGCTGTGCAGATACATGGATTTGGGCCGGTGTCTGCAGGAGTTTGCGCATTCTCCCCGTGCTTGCGTGGGTTTTCTCCGGGTGCTCCGGTTTCCTCCCACACCCCAAAGACGTGCTGTTAGGCTGATTGGTGTAACAAATTGTCCCTAAATTAGTCTTCCCTCAATGTGGAATGCCATAAACATAGACAAGGGTCATGGGTGGAGAGGGGACTCAATGTTAAAATGGTGGTGTGGGCTCGTTGGGCCGAAGGGCCTGTTTCCCGTGTTGTGTTGTTCTTTGTTAAGTGGGAGATTTTCAAAAGTGTGTTCACCAGAGTTCAGGGTAAGCACATTCCTTTCAGAGTGAAGGGCAAGGCTGGTAGACGTAGGGAACCCTGGGTGACTCAGGATGTTGAGGCCCTGGTTAAGTAGAAGAGGCAGCTGGGATCAAGTGAATCTCTTGAAGAGCATGGTGGGTGTAGGAGTAGAGTTAAGAGAGAATTCAGAGGACATGAAGTTGTTTTGGCAGGTAAGGCAAAGGAGAATCCAAAGAGCTTCTACAAATACATAAAGGCAAAAGAGTAACAAGGGAGAGAGTAGGACCTCTTAAGGATCAATGAGGTCATTTATATATGGACCTACAAGAGAAGGGTGAGATCCTAAATGAATATTTCTCATCAGTATTTACTGCTGAGAAAAGCATGGATGTTAGGGAACTTGGTAAATTAAATATTGATGCCTTGAGGACATATTACAGAGACGGAGGTGCTGGAAGTCTTAAAGTGCATCAAGATAGATAAATCCCCGGGACCTGATGACGTGTATCCCAGGACATTGTGGGAGGCGAGGGAAGAAACTGCAGGTCCCCCAACAGAGATATTTGAATCATGGACAGCTAAAGGTGAGGTGACTGAAGATTGGGGGGTGGCAAATGTTGTACCTTTGTTTAAAAAGGGCTGCAGAGAAAAGCCTGGGAACTACAGGCCAGTGAGCCTCACAACTGTGGTGGGTAAATTGTTGGAAGATATTCTGAGAGACAGGATCCACAGGCATTTAGAGAGACAAGGACTGATTAGGGACAGTCAGCATGGCTTTGTGAGTGGAAAATCATGTCTCACAAATTTGATAGTTTTTTGAAGGGGGAACCAAGTAGATAAATGAGGGATAAAAGAGTTGATGTTGTCCACATTGACCTTAGCAAGGCCTTTGACAAGGTATCACACGGTAGGTTGCTGCATAAGATTAAATTTCAAGGGATCCAGGGCGAGTTTTCGAATTGGATACAAAATTGGCTTCTTGCCAGAAGCCAGAGGGTGGTTGTAGAGGATTGTTTTTCAAACTGGAGACCTGTGACCAGCAATGTGCCTCAGGGATCAGTGCTGGGTCCACTGTTATTTGTCATTTATATTATTGATTTGGATGAGAATATAGAAGGCATGGTTAATAAGTTTGCAGATGGCGCAAAGATCGGTGGCATGATGGAAAAAAGTTATCTCCAATGGCAACAGGATCTTGATCAGTTGGGTGACTGGGATGATGAATGGCAGATGCAGTTTAATTTAGATAAATAGAAGGTGATGCATTTTTGTAGATTGAACCAGGACAGGACTTAGTTAATGAAAGGATGTTGGGGAGAGTTACAGAATAAAGAGATCTAGGATACATATTCATAGCTCCTTGAAAGTGAAGTCACAGGTGGACAGAGTGGTGCTGCTAGGCCGAAAGAATTGTTGCCGTGGATTTGGGCTGGTTTTGGCAGCCTTTGCAGTATCCACTTTGAAAAACTGGATTGCGTGGAGTTAATTTGTACTCGAGATATGGTCACCACTAGCAATGTCAGCCCATCTCTCATTGTCCTTGACCTGAGTGGCTTTCTAGGCCATTTCAGAGAGGCAACCGCTTTGAGAGTCTGGAGTCACACTAGGCCTGACCAGAACTGGAGGGAGAGCCAGAGGTGAGACATGGTGGGAGACAGCAGAGGCTAGGGGAGGGGGGAGGCTAGGGATGCCAGTCAAAAGGGCAGCACAAAAAAAAGGTCAGAACAAATTAACGCAGATGCTGGAATCTGAAATTGAAAGAGAAAATGCTGGAAAATCTCAGGAGGACTGTAAGGAGAGAAAAGAGTTGATGTTGAGTCCAGGTGACCTTTTGTCAAAACACAAGAGAGAGAGACTGATTTGATTCATTATTGTCACATGTATTAACATCCACTATACACACAAAGCATACCATTCATAGGGAAGGAAACAAAAGAGTGCAGAATGTCATGTTACGGTCATAGCTAGGGTGTAGAAGATCATTTAACGTGTGGTAGGTCCATTCAAAAGTCTGACAGCAGCAGGGGAGAAGCTGTTCGAGTTGGTTGATACATGATCTCAAACTTTTGCATCTTTTCCCCCAAAGGAAGAAGATGGAGGACTGAATGTCTGGCGTGCGTGGGGTCCTTGATTATGCTGGCTTCTTTTCCAAGGCAATGGGAAGCGTAGACAGAGTCAGTGGGTGGGAGGCTGGTTTGAGTGATGGACTGGGCTTCACTCACAGCCCTTTAGTTTATTGTGGTGTTGGGCAGAGCAGGAGCCGTACCAAGCTGCTCTCAAGAATGCTTTCTATGGTGCATCTGTAAAAGTTGGAGGAAGGCGTAGCTGACATGCCGTATTTCCTTACTCTCCTGAGAAAAGTAGAGGTGTTCGTGGGCTTTCATAGCTATAGTGTCCACACCGACAGGCCAGGACAGATTGTTGGTGATCTGGACACCTAAAAAACTTGAAGCTGTCAACCATTCTACTTTGCCCCCATTGCCGCAGACAGGGACATTTTCACCACTGACTTCAGGAAGCATAATGACTATCTCCTTTGTTTTGTTGACACTGAGGGAGAGATTATTGTCACGCCAGCTCACCAGATTCTCTCTCTCATTCCTGTACTCTGTCTCATCATCGAGATCCAGCCCACCACGATAGTGTCATCAACAAACTTGAAAGTCCAAGTTGAGGGGAATTTGGCCGCACACAGTCATAGGTGTGTAAGGGGTATAGTGGGGGGCTGAAAACACAGCCTTGCGAGGCACCGGTGTTGAGGATGATTGTGGAGGTGGTGTTGTTGCCTGTCCTTACTGATTACAGTCTGTGGGCAGGAAGTCTAGGATCCAGTCGCAGGAGGAGGAGCCGAGCCCCAGGCGACAGAGTTTGGAGATGAGTTTTGTAGGAATAATGATGTTGAAGGCTGAGACGTAGTCAACAGGAGTCTGATATAGATGTCCTTGTAATCTAGGTGTTCCAGGGTTGAGTTCAGGGCCAGAGAGATGGCATCTGCTGTGGACCTGTTGCAGCAATAAGTGAACCACAGTGGATCCAGGTAATCTGGGAGGCCAGTTTGTGCCATTATTAACCTTTCAAAGCACTTTATAATGATGGATGTCAGAGCCACCGGCCGATAGTTGTTGAGACATGCTGCTTGGTTTTTTTTTGGTACTAGGAAGATGTTTGGCTTCTTCAAACAGGTAGGGACCAGAGATTGGTGTAAAGAGGAGTTGAAGCTGTCTCCGCCAGCTGATCCATGAAGAATCTGAGTGCTCTTCTGGATATCCCATCCAGACCAAATTGCTTTCCATAGGTTGACTTGAGAAAGCTGCTCTGATATCTGCAGTGGTCACCTCAGATACAGGTTCATCCAGGGTGGAGGGCACACTCTCACTGACCTCTTGCTCAAAATGGGCGTACAATGTTTGAGCTCATAAGGGAGGGGTGCATTGGAACCAGCGATTTTACGCGCCTTCATCTTATAACCTGTTGTCTTGCAGAGCTTGCCATAGTCAGCGGGAGTCTGTGTGGCTAGCCTGGGACTCTAGCTTGGTCCAATGCTGTCTTTTGGCATCTTTGATGGATCTCAGATTTTATCCGGCTTTTGCCGGACTTCAGCAAGCAATGGGTATCCCTGATCATCCATGGTTTCCGATTGGGAAACACGCAGATGTTTCAAGGGGAGAGAGATGAGAGTTCCCATGACCAGGCTACTATTGTTCAAATCTCTTCTGAGAAGACTAGTTTAAAAAAATAAGCAGACCGCATGAATACCTATCAGAAAGTAATTTTATTCACTTATTTAGCAGAAAGATAGGTTTAAAAAATTCAATACAAAATTCATATACTCTTCTCAAAGCAACTGAGAGAGGCACGCAAGTATTTGGAGTGTCAGCATCAGAATAAATATCTGAAGAGTAAATGATTAGAGCCACACACCACACACAAACTTTGTACACTGTGCTCAAGAGTAGGTACAGCATGGGGTTAGATACAGAGTAAATCTCCTTCTACATTGATCCTGGCTTTATACAATGATATAAATTTATACAGTTAATTAATAAAAGTTCCTACAGGACAGAGGTAAAAGAGAAAATTTTGAACAGTACTTATCTCATCATTTTCCCAGCTGTATTAAAAAATATTCACATGGACAAGCCAGGGGTATATCTCGCTCAGAGGGGCTGAGGAGTGAGGAATGAAATGGGGAGGGGTGTGGAAGAGAGGAATGAACTGGGTGGGGGGAATGGGGGAGAGGAAGTGGAGTGTGGTGTTGTCCGTACACAGATCCGTAGTTTATCTCTGGCTGGGTTTGCGAGCATCAGACAACAAACGACGATTTCTGTTTGAAATCACCCTAATAGAGAGAGAGAGTGTGAGTGCAGAGGTTAAAGTGACAAACCGAAAAATAATCCAAACCAAAATTACATCCCAGTTCATTGAGTATCCTTCCACTTTGCGCCCTCTCCTCCCTGCCCCCCCACCCCCCACTGCTATCCCCACAAAACCAACCCACCCCCCACTTCATAGATATTACCCTCATCTCCCCAAAAAAACCCCAGCCAGCAGTGAACTCCTGATTCCTCCCCCCAGGGGACCCAGACCGCCCAAACAGTTCAACTCCCCCCACCGGACCCCGGGCAAGCATGGACTGTGTGTAATCCGGGTGGACTTACGTCATCCATTTCATCAGGTGGAGGCTGGCTGTAGATCACTTTGGGCTTGTTGCTGAAATGAGAGAGAACATAAAAATTAATAGACAGGACAGAGAGAGAGATGGAGAGGGGTGCAGGGGGTTACAGAGAGAGAGAGAGATGGAGGGGTGCAGGGGGTTACAGAGAGAGAGATGGAGGGGTGCAGGGGGTTACAGAGAGAGAGAGATGGAGGGGTGCAGGGGGTTACAGAGGGAGAGAGAGAGATGGAGGGGTGCAGGGGGTTACAGAGAGAGAGAGAGATGGAGGGGTGCAGGGGGTTACAGAGAGAGAGAGAGATGGAGGGGTGCAGGGGGTTACAGAGAGAGAGATGGAAGGGTGCAGGGGGTTACAGAGGGAGAGAGAGATGGAGGGGTGCAGGGGGTTACAGAGGGAGAGAGAGATGGAGGGGTGCAGGGGGTTACAGAGAGAGAGAGAGAGAGAGAGAGAGATGGAGGGGTGCAGGGGGTTACAGAAAGAGAGATGGAGAGGGGTGCACGGGGTTACAGAGAGAGAGAGATGGAGGGGTGCAGGGGGTTACAGAGAGAGAGAGAGAGAGATGGAGGGGTGCAGGGGGTTACAGAGAGAGAGAGAGATGGAGGGGTGCAGGGGGTTACAGAGAGAGAGAGATGGAGGGGTGCAGGGGGTTACAGAGAGAGAGAGGGAGGGGTGCAGGGGGTTACAGAGGGAGAGAGATGGAGGGGTGCAGGGGGTTACAGAGAGAGAGAGATGGAGGGGTGCAGGGGGTTACAGAGAGAGAGATGGAGGGGTGCAGGGGGTTACAGAGAGACAGCTGGATCATACAGAACATTACACCATTTTAACTTTGGTGCAAAATGGTCTTTCTGACTCATCTACTGATTTCATAATTTATCAGAACTAAGATTAAATATTTGGCTTACCTTGCTTGCTTGCCTGTGAGAGGGAGATAGAGAATACAAAGTTAGAGATATTTTTAATAATAACTCAACTTCTTAAAGCGCCAATGGGTAAAGGTGAACCCCACAGGATGATCGCAGGAATATTCCATCTCATACACATGCCAGGCAATGGCTATCTCCAATGAGAGAATCTCACCATCTCCCCTTGACATTCAATGGCATTGCCACTGCTGAATCCCCCACTAACAACATCCTGGGGGTTATCATTGACCAGAAACTGAACTGGACCAGTCAGGGCACACGGTGATTAGCACTGCTGCCTCAACTACAGGAACCTGGTTCAATTCTTGCCTCGGGTGAGTGTCAGCGTGGAGTTTGCACGTTCTGTGTCTGCGTGGGTTTCCGCTGGGTGCTCCAGTTTCCTCCCACAGTCCAAAGATGTGCAGATTAGGTGGATTAGCCATGGGAAAATTGCCCCTTGGTGTCCCAAGATGTGCAGGATGGGGTGATTAGCCATGGGTAGACGTGTTGGGTTATGGTTAGAAGGGAGCATCTCAGCCAGATGCTCTTTCAGAGAATCAGTGCAAACTTGACGGGCTGAATGGTCTCTTTCTGCACTATAAGGACCCTACAAAATAAATAGTGGTTACCACAGCAGATCAGAGGCTGAGAATCCTACAGCGAGAACTGACTCCCCAAAGCCCATCCACCATCTATGAGGCCCAAGTCAGGGGTCTGATGGAATACTTCCCACTATAACTCTTAGCAATTTTTACAGAAGCATCATAGAAAGCATCCTTTCCAGATGCATCACAGCTCCTACTCTGACCAAGGCCACAAGTGTCGTGAATGTAGCCCAGTCCATCACTCAAATCTCCCTCCCATCCATTGACTCTGTCTACACTTCCCACTGCTTTGAAAAAGCAGCCAACATAATTAAAGACCCCACGAACCCTTGATTCCTCTCTTCCACCTTCTTCTGTCAGGAAAAGGATACAAAAGTCTGAGGTCACGTGCTTCTTCGCTCAGACTTTTGAATGGACCTATCACACATTAAGCTGATCTTTCTTGTAACCTTATGAAACTGTAATACTATATTCTGCATCTTCTCCTTTTCTTCACTCCTATGAACGGTATGTTTTGTTTGTCTAGTACACATGAAACAATACTTTTCACTGTATCCTAATACACGTGACAATATTAAATCAATTCAATTCACTTGCCAGCACTCAAGACACCATTCAGGATAAAGCAGGCCTGCTCGACTGGCCCCCATTCTGCCTGAGAGAGTCAATGCCAGTGTGTCACCCGCATATCCAGGAACTAATACTTGTCGCCACAACCCCACTTAACCAAGAGGATATCTGAGATTCACTTACTTCCAACGTATCCCTTACGGTACGCAAACCACAGTCCAATGCCGATGAAGGCCAGGATTAGCAGGGCTACGATGACTCCAGCCACAATGCCACCCACGTTTGAATCGGCTGGAGGGGGAGAGAGAATTAGTTTCAATCAGAGGAGGAGGGGAAAAAAAGGGAAGAAAAATCTCTCAGACTGACAAGCTGTGGCCTGTGGTCGCATCCACAGCTCCCAGGCTCCAGCACTTACACACTTCCATACGGACAGCCGAACTGGTCACTGGGTTGCCCACCCCATTGCTGGCCTGACAGGCATACTCCCCACTGTCTGACTTGGACACAGAATTAAAGTTCTGAGGAGGCAGAGAAAAACAGAGAGAGAGGATAAACATAATCTCCAAATCATCTATCCCCACCTCCCCGCATGCCCCCTCCTGCCCCCACACATCCCTGTCCTCCCAATCCCCTACTTCACTGCGGACACAATCTCCCCCCGCAATTCCCCACCCCCGTCTCCCCTGCATCCAGCCTCCTCCTCATCCTACTCCCATCCCCCAACTCCCATCCACCCATCTCTTCCCCCCTCCCCCAATCCCCACCGAGTCCCTCCCGACCCACTCCCCCCACCCCCCAATCCCCACCGAGTCCCTCCCATCCACTTCCTCCCGACCCACCCCCCCCCACCCCCCAATCCCCACCGAGTCCCTCCCATCCACTTCCTCCCGACCCACCCCCCCCACCCCCCAATCCCCACCGAGTCCCTCCCATCCACTTCCTCCTGACCCACCCGCCCCCCACCCCCCAATCCCCACCGAGTCCCTCCCATCCACTTCCTCCTGACCCACCCCCCCCACCCCCCAATCCCCGAGTCCCTCCCATCCACTTCCTCCCGACCCACCCCCCCCACCCCCCAATCCCCACCGAGTCCCTCCCATCCACTTCCTCCTGACCCACCCCCCCCACCCCCCAATCCCCACCGAGTCCCTCCCATCCACTTCCTCCTGACCCACCCCCCCCCACCCCCCAATCCCCACCGAGTCCCTCCCATCCACTTCCTCCTGACCCACCCCCCCACCCCCCAATCCCCACCGAGTCCCTCCCATCCACTTCCTCCTGACCCACCCCCCCCACCCCCCAATCCCCACCGAGTCCCTCCCATCCACTTCCTCCTGACCCACCCGCCCCCCACCCCCCAATCCCCACCGAGTCCCTCCCATCCACTTCCTCCTGACCCACCACCTCTCCCCCCCCCCCACTCCTGCTGCTCCATGGCAACTTCCACTCACCAGCGTTCCGGCCTTGGGATCGATGGTGTAGGAGGAGTTGACGTAGGCCTGGTTACTCTTTGGATCCTCGGGCATGAACACATTGTCCCGGAGCCACTTGAACGTCGAGGGGGGCTGACCCACAGACTCCATGCACCGCAGAGTGACTTCGCTCCCTGTTGTCACAGAGGTGGGGATGGCAGCATGAGGGGCATCTGGAGGGACTGAGATACGGAGGGGGGGGTGGTGCATGGCAGGGGAAAGAGAGAGAGAGAGAGAGAACTGGACGTTATGCAGAGATCGACTGACATCTAATTACACAAGTTGTTCATAGAATCCCTACAGTGCAGAAAGAGGCCATTCAGCCCATCGAGTCTGCACCGACCACAATCCCACCCAGGCCCTACCCCCATATCCCTATATACTCACCCACTAATCCCTCTGACCTACACATCTCAGGACACTAAGGGGAAATTTTAGCATGGCCAATCAACCTAACCCGCACATCTTTAGACTGTGGGAGGAAACCCACACAGACATGGGGAGAATGTACCAACTCCATAGAGACAGCGACCCAAGCCTGGAATCAAACCCACGTCTCTGGAGCTGTGAAACAGCAACGCTAACCACTCTGCTACTGTGCCAAGAGGTGCCATTCAGGCCCACTATCCCTTTCTCGTTCCCTGCCCATTCAGCCCTTCACTTCATCATTCACAAGGTCTGGGCTCCATTACCTATTCCGTCAGAAATAGGACCCGGGGGGGGAGCCATTCAACCCCTTCAACTTGCTCCACTTCCCATTCAGGATCTTCTATCCTTCAAATCAAATCATTCCTCTTCCAAAATCCAGTGGAACGAATCCCAGTCTGTCCAATCTTTCCACATAAAAACAGCCCACTCATTCCAGTTATCAATCTAGTAAACGTCCTCTGAACCATCTCCAATACACTTACATCCTTAAGGAAGTGCACACAGTATTGGAGATGTGGTTTCACTAGCACCTTGCACAACTGAAGTAAGACTTCCTTACTCAAACCCAATCCCATTGGAACCAACGTCAAGCTTCCTTATCGCCTGGCCAATTTCCTGTTGCCAATGCAAGTTGATTCTCTTTGATTCAGGCAATCCCTCAGCCTGCAATGTTCAAATAAGTATCCTCCTTCCATATTCTTCCAAAACAGATAACTTCCCCACTTTCCAACCTACTGTCTCCTCCACGTAACATTCACGTCACACAAGTGCCAGGCAATGACCATCTCGGACAAGGGAGAATACACCCATCACCCCTTGACATTCAATGGTGTTACCATCACTGAATTCCCCGCTATCAACATCCTGGGGGTTACCATTGACCAGAAACTGAGCTGGATTAGCCATGTAAATACTGTGGTTACCAGAGCAGGTAACCACAGTATTTACCAGAGCAGGAATCCTGTGATGAGTAACTCACCTCCTGACTCCCCAAAGCCTGTCCACCATCTATAAAGGGCACAAGTCAGGAGTGTGATGGAATACTCCCCACTTGCCTGGATGCTGCAGCTCCAACAACACTCAGGAAGCTCAAAACCATCCAGGACAAAGCAGCCCCGCTATATTGGCACCCCTTCCACAAACATTCACTCCTTCCACCACTGACACCCAGTGACAGCCGTGTGAACTGTCTACAAGATGCACTGCAGCCATTCACCAAGGTTCCTTAGGCGGCACCTTCCAAACCCACCACCACCACTACCATCTAGAAGGACAAGAGCAGCAGATATCTGGGAACACCACCACCTGGAGATTCCCCTCCAAGTCCCTCACCATCCTGACTGGGAAATATATCACCGTTCCTTCACTGGGTCAAAATCACGGAACTCCCTCCCTAACAGCACTGTGGGTGTACCTACACCTCAGGGACTGCAGCGGTTCGAGGCAGCAGCTCACCACCACCTTCTCAAGGGGCAATTAGGGATGGGTAATAAATGCTGACCTAGCCCACATCCTGTGATTAAAAATAAAAATAGTTCCCTCCTCCCTCCCATTTCTTCGGCATCCTCCTCCATCACCACCCTCTCAAATCTCCTCCCTCACAACAACCCCCTCCCTTTCCCCTCTCTCCCTCCCTCCCTGCTCACCCTCTTTCTCCCCCTCCCTCCCCCCTTTCCCCTCACCCCCCTCCCTCACTCTCTCCTCCCCCTTTCCGCTCCCCCCTTTCCCCTAGCCCCCCCCCACTCTCTCCTTCCTCTTTCTCATCCCCCTCCCTCCCCCCTCTCCCTCACTCACTCCTCCCTCTTTCCCCTCCCTCCCCCTCCCTCTTTCCCATCCCCCTCCCTCACTCCTCCCTCCCCCCTTTCCCTTAGCCCCCCTCCCTCACTCTCTCCTCCCTCTTTCCCCTAGCCCCCCTCCCTCATTCCCTTTCCCCTAGCCCCCCTCCCTCACTCCTCCCTCACTCACTCCTCCCCCTTTCCCCTTCCCCTCCCCCTCCCTCCTGCCCTCTTTGCTCTTCACCTACCCTGGACCACAAGGGTGACTTTGGCTTCCCCAGCGTGAGATCCGCCTTCTCCAGTCACCTGACAGAAATAGTTTCCGTCGTCAGCGGGAACAGTCTTCTTGAAGTGGAGAGCGCGATTCGAGAATTCAACTCGGTCTTTGTAGTTGTCTGCAGGAGAGAGACGGAGGGTTACAGTTCGGAGATGGGGGTGGGGGAAGGAATGTGGCCCAAACCTGCCGTGGCCCGGAGTGCCCACACTGCCCAGGAAATTGGCTCACCTGTGATCTTCCCATCGTAATACACGTACCAGTTGGAGCCATCCGCTCGGAAGTACTTCCACTCCACACGAGGTTGTCCAAAATCTGCTGAGTACTGGCAATGGAGGTCAGCAGCTGTGTGTGTGTGTGTGTGTGGGGGGGGTGGGGGGAGAGAAAAAGAATTGTTTTAAAACCGGGGATGCTCCCACTGTCGCCACCACCAAACCCACAGTGAGGGAGACTTTAGCCTCAACCCCCCTCTTTGCTTTACCCACCCAACACCACACGGTGCCACAGTCGTCAGCATTGCTGTATCAGCACCAGGGACCCGGGTTCAATTCCAGCCTTGGGTCACTGTCTGTGCAGAGTCTGCATGTTCTCCCCGTGTCTGTGTGGGTTTCCTCCCTCAGTCCTAAGACGTGAGGGTTAAGGTTGATTGGCCATGTTAAATTGTCCCTTAGTCGGGGGGGTCAGCTCGAGTACATACGTGGGATTATTGGGATAGGGCCTGGGTGGGATTGTTGTCAATGGATACTCAATGGGCTGAATGGCCTCCTTCTGCACCGTAGGGATTCTGCGATTCTATCAACTCTAAAACCAGTGTCGGAGAACATTGGGCAACAGATGTCAGAAACAGGAAAGAGACCAAGGTGTCAGCCACATTGGAGGTGGTTTAAAGAGTGTTACTTTGCATTATTCACTCACGGGCCAGGACGCTCCCACCACCCCCCCCGCCTCACTGGCCCGGGGTCACCCCAGTTTTAGTGTCCCCACCATAGAAGACACAACAAACATTCCAGCAATGGTAATATAATCGGGAGGCAGAGGGGAGGGTGGTCAAGTTACAGTCACTAGGGAAGCAGCACTGAGCAAACTGATGGAGCTGGAGGCCAACAAGTCCCCAGATCCCGATGGACTCCATCCTGGGCCTTTGAGGAGGTGAGTCATGAGGTGGGTGCATTGGTGGCAATTTTCCAAATTTTGCCAGATTCTGGAAAAGTTCCATCAGACTGGAATGTAACAAAATATAAAATTCCTCTGTTCAAAATGGGGAGGGAGATAAACTACAGAGTAGGCCAGGTAGTAGATACTGGGGAAGGAGTTAGAATCAACGATTAAGGAGGTTAAAGCCGGGTGCAGAGAGACACTCAAGGTAATTGGAAAGGTTTTGTGAAGGGAAATTATTGGCGTACTTAAGAAGTCACACACTGTAGATAAAGCAGAATCAATGGATATACTGTACTTTCATAAGGTGCCTCAAATGTTATTGTGGTAAATGCAAGCTCACGGTGTTAGGGGCAACGTATGGAGATGGATAAAAGATTGAAACCAGAGGATTAGCATTGAAAGGTTTTTTTTCTGGTTGGCAGGATGGCTACATACACAGGGGGGGATTGTAGGGGCTGGAGATGGTTACAGAGATAGGGGGGTTGTAGGGACTGGAGGAGGTTACAGAGATAGGGAGGGTTGTAGGGGCTGGAGGAGGTTACAGAGATAGGGAGGGCTGTAGGGGCTGGAGATGGTTACAGAGATAGGGGGGTTGTAGGGACTGGAGGAGGTTACAGAGATAGGGAGGGTTGTAGGGGCTGGAGGAGGTTACAGAGATAGGGAGGGTTGTAGGGGCTGGAGATGGTTACAGAGATAGGGAGGGTTGTAGGGACTGGAGGAGGTTACAGAGATAGGGAGGGTTGTAGGGGCTGGAGATGGTTACAGAGATAGGGAGGGTTGTAGGGACTGGAGGAGGTTACAGAGATAGGGAGGGTTGTAGGGGCTGGAGATGGTTACAGAGATAGGGGGGTTGTGGGGACTGGAGGAGGTTACAGAGATAGGGAGGGTTGTAAGGACTGGAGGAGGTTACAGAGATAGGGAGGGTTGTAGGGACTGCAGGAGGTTACAGAGATAGGGAGGGTTGTAGGGACTGGAGGAGGTTACAGAGATAGGGAGGGTTGTAGGGGCTGCAGGAGGTCTCAGCCATTGGTTAGAACCAGGACTGCACCTGGAGTGGCAAATATGGGAAAGAGGCAGACTGGGGAGTGGGGGTGGGGGAATGGCAGACCGGGGGAGAGGTGGACTGGGGGGGGGGGTGGAGAAGGCGACAGACCATTTCACATCAGAGAGCCGTGTTACCCCACGACCAGCCTTGCTACCTAACCGTCTCAAGCAGCTATTGCTCTTAAGGTCACAAGCATTGCTTCTCATCGCAACCGAAACACTCAATAAAACACCATTATGCTTACCTGCTCCCTCCTTCACAATTACTTGTGGAGTATCGGTGGTCACTGTAAAAGACTCCGTCACCAAGACTGTGGAAAATATATACCACATTAAAAAGATGGGAAGATACAGAACCCTCATCTATCTGTACACTGACTGGTGTCTCTCAGTCCTTCTCTCTCAGGGAGATATCTGTACACTGACTGGTATCTCTCACTCCCTCTCTCTGGAATATATCTCTTTCTCAGGGAAATATCTGGATACTAGTGCGCTGAGTCTGAAATATACATCAAAGACTGATGTCATAGAAAAACGGTAAGCTGATTTGTTGGTGGCCGATATTGAGGATTGTGATTAGATAGCTGAATCTAAATCAAGTGTATTACTTATTTGGGAAAGTATTATTCATTATCCATATCTAGATTTGTTCTGGTCTAAGATGTAAATGTTGACATTTCAGATATGTTAGGTGCGGACAGCTGACTGGAATGTGAGTCACATGTGGCAAGTCTTGGACGCTGCCAGTATACAAAATGACCACATGTACAGGGTATGCTCCCAGCTGCAGAAACTGGACCTTCAGGTCTCAGAGGGCGAGCGGCAGCTGGAGATACTGTGGCGCACCCGTGAGGCTGAGAGTTACATGGATAGCACGTGGTTACACTGCAGCTCAAGTGGAAAGAAGGGACTGGTTGACCACCAGACAGTCCAGAAAGTATAGGCAGGCAATGCAGGAGTCTCCTGGGGTCCAGCTTACTAACGGCCAGAGACGTGACTCCCGGGGTGGTGCGTTGCCACAGTGGCAGGATCAGGGATGTCACGGAATGGCCTGAAGAGAGAAGGTGACGAGTCAGAAGTCATGGTACATGTTGATACTGAGAATACAGACAAAGTGAGGAATAAGGCATCAAGAATTTACGTAGCTAAGGCAGTAGATTAAAAAGCAGGACGCAATCTCTGGATTACTCCCAGTGCCACGTGCTGGGGAGAGTAGAAATAGGAAAATAGGAGAGATGAATGCTTGGCTCAACATTTGGTGCAGGAGGGAGTGTTCTTAGATAAAATTACTGTAGATGCTGGAATCTGAAACCAAAAGAGAAAATGCTGGAAAATCTCAGCAGGTCTGGCAGCATCTGTAAGGAGAGAAAAGAGCTGACGTTTCGAGTCCAGATCACCCTTTGTCAAAGCTCAAAGGCACAGAAAGTGGGAGATGTGTTGTGGGGTAAGGGAATGAAAGATGAGTCATAGCCACAAAACCGAGGGGAAAAGGATGCTAATGGCAGCCCATAGAAGGTGTAAGTGGCCAAATGGCAGAGAAGCTGAAATTGGGTGGTAAACTGTGACAGATGGAGATGTGGGGGGGAAGGAGGGAGATGTGGGGGGGGAAGAGAGGTAAAATTTAGAAGGGGGGGAAGGGGAAGCAAAGTGGGAGAAAAAGTAAGGAAAGGAAGTGTTTTAGATTATGGAATACTGGGATAGTTTCTGGGGAAGGAGGAACATGCAAATATGCAGATGAAATTCTTGTGGGTAGCTTTGCTAGTGCTGTTGGGAAAGGTTAAACTAGTCTTGTGGGGGAGGGAACACAGTATATTGGTGAAATAGAGACACATCATGCTGCAATGAAGGGAGCGAGTCAGAATAAGTTCAGTTATGCTGAGTGCCCAGAAAGTAAGGCAAGGCTGGATGGTCTTGACTTTAGTGCTAGGAGTGTAATAGGTCAGACTGATGAGTTAGAGATACGGATTGACGCGTGAAAGTGTGATATTGTAACCATCACAGAAACATGGGCAGCGCGGTAGCACAGTGGTTAGCACTGCTGCTTCACAGCTCCAGGGTCCTGGGTTCGATTCCTGGCTCGGGTCACTGTTTGTGTGGAGTTTGCACATTCTCCTCGTGTCTGCGTGGGTTTCCTGCCACAGTCCAAAGATGTGTGGGTTAAGTTGATTGGCCATGCTTAAAAATTGTCCTTTAGTATCTAGGATGCATAGGTTAGAGGGATGAGTGGGTGGAATATGTGGAGGTGGGGCCTGAGTGGGATTGTGTTCGGTGCAGACTCGATGGGCCGAAGGGCCTCTCTCTGCACTGTAGGGTTCTATGTTCATGGTTGAAGGAGGGGCAGGACTGACAATTCAACAGTCCGGGGTATGGGATTTTTGGACGAGACAAGGGAGGGTGCAGCACTAATAATTAAGGGGTTAATTACTGCAATAAGGTGTTATCTTGGGAGAATGAGGCTTTGTGGGTTAGGAATGTTAAAGGGACAGCCACATTACTGGGAGTGTGTTATGGGGACCCCAAACAGTCAGTGGGAAATAAAAGGACACATATGTAGGCAGCTCATGAGATATCCGAGAGTAATAATAATTATATTAAGGAATTTCATCTTTTTCCAACATAAATTGGGATAGCCATATTGTTAAAGGTTTAGACGGGGCAGATTTCTTGAAATGTGTCCAGGGGAGTTTTTTGCCTCAATACGTGGAAGGCCCAACAAGGGATGGTGCAGTGCTGGATCCAGTTCTGGGGATCAAAGCTGGACAAGTGTTCAATATGGCAGTGGGAGAGTATTTTAGCAGTAGCAACCACAACACAGTCTGGTTCAAATGTGTTATGGACAAGGAGGGAGATGGCTTTGGGGGAAGACAGATTTTATTAAACCTCACTTAGCGCTAGGGGCGTGGATGGGGCAGAGTTTGTAAGGAGCATCCAGGAGGGCTTCCTCAAACAGTATGTAGATAGTCCAACTAGGGAAGGGGCCATACTGGACCTGGTATTGGGAATGAGCCCAGCCAGCTGGTCAGTGTTTCAGTAGGGGAGCAGTTTGGGAACAGTGACCACAATTCAGTAAGCTTTAAGATACTGATGGATAAAGATAAGTTAAGATGCTAAATTGGGGGAAGCCTAATTATAACAATATTTGGCAGGAACTGAAGAATTGGGGGCAGATGTTTGAGGGCAAATCAACATCTGGCACGTGGGAGGCTTTCAACTGTAATTTGATAGGGATTCAGGACCGGCATATTCCTGTAAGGATGAAGATTGGGAATGGCAAGCTTTGGGGCCCTTGGATAACAAGAGATATTGTGAGCCTAGTCAAAGAAAAAAAGGAAAGATTTGTCAAAGCTGGGAACACATGAAGCAAGCGTGGAATACAAGGAAAGTAGAAAGAAACTTAAGCAAAGAGTAAGAAGGGCTCAAAGGGATCATGAAAAAGCATTGGACAGCAGTATTAAGGAAACTCCCTAGGTTTTTTTATACATAGCCAGGGAGAGGGTTGGCCCACTCAAGGACAAGAGGTATCCTAGTCCAAAGGGAATGGGTATTAATGAGTACTTTGCATCAGTATTCACCAGAGAGAAGGACTTGGTGGATGATGGGTCTGGGAAAGGGTTTGTAGATGGTTTTGAGTCATGTTGAGATCAAAAAGGAGGTATTGGAGTTCTTGAGAAACACTAAGGTAGACAAGTCCCCAGGGCCTGATGGGATATACCCCACAGTTCTGAGAGGGGCAAGGGAGGAATTTGCTGGGGCCTTGCGAGAAATCTTTGTATCCTCACTGGCTACAGAGCAGGTTCCAGAGGATTGGAGAATAGCCAATGTTGTTCCTTCATTTAAAAAGGGTAGTACAAATAATCCAAGTAATTACAGGCTGGTGAGCCTCACATCAGTAATAGGGGAATTATTGGAGAGGATTCTTTGAGGCAGGATTTATTCCCACTTGGAAATAAGTAGACATATTAGTGAGAGGCTACATGGTTTTGTGAAGGGGAAGTTGTGTCTCACGGACTTGATCCAGTTTTTTGAAGTGACAAAGATGATTGATGAGGGTAGGGCAGTGGATGTTGTCTACATGGACTTCAGTAAGGCCTTTGACAAGGTCCCTCATGGCAGACTGGTGCAGAAGGTAAAGCCGCATGGGATCAGAGGTAAGCAAGCAAGATGGGTACAAAACTGGCTCGCTCAAAGACGATAGAGGGTAGTAGTGGAAAGGTGTGTTTCTGAATGGAGGGTTGTGACAAGTGGTGTTCCTCAGAGATCAGTACTGGGACCTTTTTTGATTGTAATATATATATATAAATGATTTGGAGGGAAATGTAACTGGATTGATTAGTAAGTTTGCGGATGACACAAAGGTTGGTGGACTTGCAGACAGCGATGAGGACCATCAGAGGATACAGCAGGATATAGATCAGTTGGAGACTTGGGCAGAGAGATGGCAGATGAAGTTTAATCCAGACAAATGTGAGGTAATGCATTTTGGAAGGTCTAATACAGATAGGAAATATACAGTAAATGGCAGAACCCTTAAGGGTATTGATAGGCAAAGTGATCTGGGTGTACAGGTACACAGGTCACTGAAAGTGGCAATGCAGGTGGAGAAGGTAGTCAAGAAGGCATACGGCATGCTTGTCTTCATCGGCCAGGGTACTGAGTTTAAAAATTGGCAAGTCATGTTGCCGCTTTATAGAACCTTAGTAATATTGCACTTGGAATATACTGTTCAATTCTGGTCACCACACTACCAGAAGGATGTGGAAGCTCAGCAGATGGTACAGAAAAGATTTACCAGGATGTTGCCTTGTATGGAGGGCATTAGCTATGAGAGGTTGGAGAAACTTGGTTTGTTCTCACTGGAACAATGGAGGTTGAGGGGAGACCTAATAGAAGTCTACAAGATTATGAGGGGCCTGGACAGATCGGATAGTCAGAAGCTTTTTCCCAGGGTGGAAGAGTCAGTTACTAGGGGGTATAGGTTTAAGGGACAAGATTTAAAGGACATGTACGAGGCAGATTTTTTTTTACACAGAGAGTGGTAGGTGATTAGAACTCATTTCCGGGGGAGGTAGTGGAAGAGGATACGCTAGTGACTTTTAGAGGCATCTTGACAAATACATGAATAGGATGGGAATAGAGGGATATGGTCCCCGGAAGGGCAAGTCAGGCAGCATGGGCAGTGCAGGCTTGGAGGGCTGAAGGGCCTGTTCCCGCGCTGTAATTTTCTTCGTTCTTTGTTTTTTCTAAGGCAGAATCCGGTCAAAGTTGAACAGCTCCTTGCAGGAATGTCTACAGCGGAGCAGTGGGAGGCATTCAGAATGGAAATGGGGAGAGTACAGGTTCAACATGTACACTTTAGGGGGAAAGTGTAGGGAAAGTCAGTTCAGGGAACCGTTGATGTCTCAGACAATTCAGGACAGGATGAGGAAGAGGAGAAAGGCTTTTAGCAAGTCCGAAGGGAGTAATCCAGTCCTAGTTCTTGAGGAAAATAGGAAGTGTAAGAGGGAATTTAAAGTAATTACAGGAGCAAAAAGGACTTGTGCACAGGATTGGGGAGAACCCTAGGATATTTAATAAATACATTAAAGGGAAGAAGTTAACCAGGGAAGAGTAGGGCCCATTAGGGACCAAGGATGTGTGAAGCCACAGGATGATGGGAGGATGTTGGTTTTGGTCTTCACTCTGGAAAAGGAGAACATAGGTATGGAATTCAGGAAAGGGGACTGTGAGGAACTTGCACAGAATGACATAGGAAATGGGAAAACTTGAGGCTCTGAAGGGCTTATATACAGACAAATCCTCAGGGCCGAGATGAATTGTATCCCAGGCTGCTAAGAGAGGCAAGGCAGGAAATTGCAGGGGCTCTGACACATGTTTTTAATTCCTCTCTGGTCACAGGGGCTCATGTGGTTCCACGTTTCAAGGAGGGTGATAGAGATGAACCAGGAAATTACAGACGAGCGAGTCTCACGTCAGTGGTGGGGGAACTATTGGAGAAAATTCTGAAAGAGGGAATATCCACTTGGAAAGAGATGGGTTAATTGAGGATAGTTAACATGAGTTAGTCAGAGGGAGGTCATACCTAACAAATTTCATAGAATCCTACAGTGTAGGAGGTGGCCATTTGCCCATCGAGTCTGCACCGGCCACACACAGGTACGGGGAGAACATACAGACTCCACACAGACCGTGACCCAAGCCTGGAATCAAACCCGGGTGCCTAGCGGTTAGAATTTTTCAAAAGTGTGATCAAGTGTGTGGATGAGGGAAGTGCAGTTAATGTAGTTTATGTGGATTTTGGCAAAGCTTTTGACAAGGCCCCACATGGGAGACTGATTGAGAAGATTAAAGCACATGGAATTCAACTTGGCGACATGGATCATAACCTGGCTTTGTAACAGAACACAAAGGATAGTGGTAGAAGGCTGTTCAAGTGTATCACAAGGATCAGTACCAGGACCCTTATTATTTATCATATACATAAATGGTGGCAGAGTGATTAGCATTACTGTTCCACAGCTCCAAGGACCTGGGTTCAACTGGAGACTGTGTGGAGTCTGCACATTCTCCCCGTGTCTGCGTGGGTTTCCTCTGGGTGGGTATAGGAGCAGGAGTAGGCTGTCTGGCCCCTTGAGCCTGCCCCACCGTTCAATAAGATCATGGCTGACCTTTTCGTGGACTCAGTTCCACTTACCCTCCCGCTCACCATAACCCTTAATTCCTTTACTGTTCAAAAATTTATCTACCCTTGCCTTAAAAACATTCAATGAGGTAGCCTCAACTGCTTCACTGGGCAGGAAATTCCACAGATTCATAACTGCTTTGAGACGTTCCTCCTCAACTCAGTCTTAAATCTGCTTCCATTTATTTTGAGGCTATGCCCCCTAGTTCCAAGTTCATCTGCCAGTGGAAACAACTTCCCTTCTTTTACCTTATCTATTCCCTTCATAACCTTGAGTTTCTATAAGGTCTCCCTTTATTCTTCTGAATTCCAATGAGTATAGCCCCAGTCTACTCAGTCTCTCCTTGTAAGCCAACCCTCAACTCCGGAATCAACCTAGTGAATCTCCTCTGTACCCCCTCCAGTGCCAGTATATCCTTTCTCAAGTAAGGAGACCAAAACTGTACACAGTACTCCAGGTGTGGCCTCAACCAGCACCTTATACAACTGTAACATAATCTCACTGTTTTTAAACTCCATCCCTCTAGCAATGAAGGACAAAATTCCATTTGCCTTAATTACCTGCTGCAACCTGCAAACCAACTCCTTGAGATTCCTGCACAAGGACATCCAGGCCCCCCTGCACAGCAGCACGCTGCAATTTTTTACCATTTAAATAATAGTTCATTTTGCTGTATTCCTACCAAAATGGATGACCTCACATTTACCAACATTGTACTCCATCTGCCAGACCCTCACCCATTCACTTAGACTATTTGTATCCCTTTGCAAACTTTCAGCATTCTCTGCACGTTTTACTCTGCCACTCATCTTGGCGTCATCTGCAAATTTTGACACACTGCACTTGGTCTCCAACTCCAAACCACCTATATAAATCGTAAACAATTGTGATCCCAACACTGATCCCTGAGGCACACTTCTAGTCACTGATCATCAACGAGAAAAACACCCATTTACCCCCCCTCTTTGGTTACCTAACAGAAAGCAATCCTCTATCCATGCTAATACATTACCCGTATCACTGTACACCTTTATCTTATGTAGCAGTCTTTGGTGCAGCACCTTGTCAAATGCCTTTTGGAAATCCAGATACACCACATCCACAGGTTCCCCATTGTCCACTGAGCATGTAACGTTCTCAAAGAATTCCACCAAATTAGTCAAACATGACTTTCCCTTCATGAACCCATTCTGCATCTTACCAGTGGGACAATTTATATCCAGATGTCCCACTATTTCTTCGATGATGGATTCAAGCATTTTCCCTACGATACAAGTTAAGCTAACCGGCCTATAGTTACCCGCCTTTTGTCTACCTCCTTTTTTAAACAGTGGCGTCACATTTGAATCTTAAAATCATAGAATTATAGAACCCTACAGTGCAGAAAAAGGCCCATCAAGTCTGCACCAACCACAATCCCACCCAGGCCCCGAGCCCCACATCCTTACACATTTTACCCACTAATCCCTCTAACCTACGCATCCCAGGAGAAGCTAAGAGGCAATTTTAGCATGGCCAATCAACCTAACCCACACATCTTTGGACTGTGGGAGAAAACCGGAGCACCTGGAGGAAACCCATGCAGACACGAGGAGAATATGCAAAAATTACTCCAGTTTCCTCCCACAGTGCAAAAGATTTGCTGGTTAGGTACATTGGCTATGCTAAATTCTCTCTCAGTGCATCCAAACAGGCACTGGAGTGTGGGGACTAGGCTTTTCGCAGTAACTTTATTGCAGCGTTAATGTAAGCTTACTTGTGATACAAACAAAATAAATTACATAGATGATAATGTGGAGTGAATGTTAAACAAATTTGCAGACGTCAAGATTGGTAGGGCAGTTAATAACAAAGAATACGGTTGTAGGTTACAGGAAAATATAGATGAGTTGGTCAGATAGGCAGAGCAGTGGGAGGTTGTATTTAACCCTGATAAGTGTAAGGTGATGCACATTGGAAGGAGGAACAAGAAAAGGGAGCATTTAACGAATGGCAGGAAGCTCAAAGGGTAAGATGGATCTTGGGGTAATTATTCACAGATCCCTGAAGTCCGTAGAGCATGTTTTAAAGTTTAAAGCTTTTTCAAGTTTAAGGTTTATTTATTATTGTCACAAGTAGGCTTACATTCACACTGCAATAATTTTACTGGGGAATTCCCCTAGTTGCCACACACTGGCGCCTGTTCGGGTACGCTGAGGGAGAATTTAGCATGGCCAATGCACCTCACCAGCACATCTTTCGGACTGTGGGAGGAAACCGGAGCACCTGGGAGGAAACCCACGCAAACATGGGGAGAAAGTGCAAACTCCGCACAGACAGTGACCCAAGCTGGGAATCGAACCCAAGTCCCTGGCGCTGAGAGGCAGCAGTGCTAACCACTGCCGCCCTGTGAACAGGATAGCTGAGAAGGCATATGGGTAGAGAGTATAAGAGCAAGGAGGTAGTGTTGGAATTGTTCAGAGCTTTGGTTAGGCCACAGCTAGAGTGCAGTTCTGGTCACCTCACTGCAGGAAAGATGTGATAGCATGAGGCGGGTAGAGGAGGGTCACCAAGATGTTGCCTGGGATGCAGCATTCGAACGACAAGGAGAGACTAGGCCCCTTCTCTCAGGGGGAGATATCTGTACACTGACTGGTGTCTCTCAGTCCCTCTCTCTCAGGGAGATATCTGTACCCTGACTGGTGTCTCTCAGTCCCTCTCTCTCAGGGAGATATCTGTACACTGACTGGTGTCTCTCAGGGAGATATCTGTACACAGGCAGAGTGTGGGAGATGAGACAGAATTAAGATGGATGACGATCTGTCCTAACTTGTTGCTCAATTTTTGCTGATGTAATGAGTCAGCTTTTGGTGAATATAAACCACAGACGTAAACAAAATTAAATAAACACAATAAGAGTAAAGCTCCCTCTACACTGTCCCATCAAACACTCCCAGGACAGGTACAGCACGGGGTTAGATACAGAGTAAATCTCCCTCTACACTGTCCCTATATAAATATGTCACATTGTGCGATTCTGTCTCGGCTGCTGTAATACACGGAGATGAGGAATGAATTTGTTAATATGTACTTGCTGCTTTTAGTCTGTATTTGTTGAACATTGATAAGCCGAATTGTGTCACACAATCAAACATGACCTTTGGTAAACAGACTCCGATAGTGGAACATAAACTATGTAAGCACAGAGGGAGATGTAAGGGCAGAGGGGTGTAATGGGACAGCGGGGACATAGTGAGACAGGGAGATGCACACAGATTTTCTTTTATTCTGGCAACTTCCTCAACCCCCTGAGTCTCTGTGTGACGCTGCCTTCAAAACCCATCTGTCTCTCTTCCCCCTTCCTTTCACTCCCTTGCTCCAGGTCCTCTCTCCCAGCCCCCTCCTCTATCTCTCTCTGGAACCGAACCCTCCCCGGGTTGGAACCTTGGCTTAGCCAGAGAGAGATAGTTTTAATGAGACTGGCATTTGTTTCTCTTTTTGTGTCACACCTTTCCCTCGTTTCCCTCTCTGAGGCAGGAACCAGATTTCACCACACTCTTCAGTTTCACCGAAACTCCCTGTTGCTTTCGATCCACCTCTCACTTCCTATCATTCTCATTAGAGTAAGGCCACACTTCCTGGTTAATTCTCAATGCAGTCCCTGTCAGAGAGACTCCCTGTCAGTGCAGTCACAGACAGACCCTCCCTCTGTCACAGTTTCCATGTTACATCAATAACACAGCTCTCTCACCTCCATCAAATCAAAACACTCTCCCAGCACCTTCCTGCTCCCAACACCACTTCTCCCCCTCAACTTTCTCTCCCTCTCTCTTCCCCCTCACCTCTTTTCCTTTCTCTCTCTCACTCTCTCTTCCCCCTCACCTCTTTTCCTTTCTCTCTCTCTCTCTTCCCCCTCACCTCTTTTCCTTTCTCTCTCTCTCTCTTCCCCCTCACCTCTTTTCCCTTCTCTCTCTCTCTCTCTTCCCCCTCACCTCTTTTCCCTTCTCTCTCTCTCTTCCCCCTCACCTCTTTTCCCTTCTCTCTCTCTTCCCCCTCACCTCTTTTCCCTTCTCTCTCTCTTCCCCCTCACCTCTTTTCCCTTCTCTCTCTCTTCCCCCTCACCTCTTTTCCCTTCTCTCTCTCTCTTCCCCCTCACCTCTTTTCCCTTCTCTCTCTCTTCCCCCTCACCTCTTTTCCCTTCTCTCTCTCTCTCTCTCTTCCCCCTCACCTCTTTTCCCTTCTCTCTCTCTCTTCCCCCTCACCTCTTTTCCCTTCTCTCTCTCTTCCCCCTCACCTCTTTTCCCTTCTCTCTCTCTCCCCCTCACCTCTTTTCCCTTCTCTCTCTCTCCCCCTCACCTCTTTTCCCTTCTCTCTCTCTCTCTCTCCCCCTCACCTCTTTTCCCTTCTCTCTCTCTCTCTCTTCCCCCTCACCTCTTTTCCCTTCTCTCTCTCTTCCCCCTCACCTCTTTTCCCTTCTCTCTCTCTTCCCCCTCACCTCTTTTCCCTTCTCTCTCTCTTCCCCCTCACCTCTTTTCCCTTCTCTCTCTCTCTCTCTTCCCCCTCACCTCTTTTCCCTTCTCTCTCTCTCTCTCTCCCCCTCACCTCTTTTCCCTTCTCTCTCTCTCTCTCTCTCTCTCTTTCCCCCTCACCGCTTTTCCCTTCTCTCTCTCTTCCCCCTCACCTCTTTGTTCCTTCTCTCTTCTCTCTTCCCCCTCTACTCTTTTTCCTTCTCTCTCTCTCTCTCTCTCCCCCACACCTCTTTTCCCTCTCTCTCTCTCTCTCTTCCCCTCACCTCTTTCCCTTCTCTCTCTTCTCCCCCCTCACCTCTTTCCCTTCTCTCTCTCTCTCCCCCTCACCTCTTTTCCCTTCTCTCTCTCTCTCCCCCACACCTCTTTTCCCTTCTCTCTCTCTTCCCCCTCACCTCTTTCCCTTCTCTCTCTCTCTCTCTCCCTCACCACCTCTTTTCCCTTCCTCTCTCTCTCTTCCCCCCTCACCTCTTTTCCCTTCTCTCTCTCTTCCCCCTCACCTCTTTTCCCTTCTCTCTCTCTCTCTCCCCCTCACCTCTTTTCCCTTCTCTCTCTCTTCCCCCTCACCTCTTTTCCCTTCTCTCTCTCTCTCTCTTCCCCCTCACCTCTTTTCCCTTCTCTCTCTCTCTCTCTTCCCCCTCACCTCTTTTCCCTTCTCTCTCTCTCTCTCTCTTCCCCCTCACCTCTTTTCCCTTCTCTCTCTCTTCCCCCTCACCTCTTTTCCCTTCTCTCTCTCTTCTTTTTCCTTCTCTCTCTCTCCTTCCCGCCTCACCTCTTTTCCTTCTCTCTCGCTCTCTCTCTTCCCCCTCACCTCTTTTCT